>NC_088209.1:5596545-5896545 GCF_037126465.1 Ornithodoros turicata | reverse complement strand
TTCGAGCAGATTCTAAACTTTGGACATCTGCCAGTTTTCGATCCGAACGAGACTAATTTGCGAGAGCTAGTTTCTAGATGAAACGATTAAATGATGACGCAAAAAATGCGAATGCACAGCGGTTGAAAGAGTTACTGTTATGTACATCTGTGACAAGAGAAAAAAATGAATGAGGGGGGGGGGGGGGGACATGAAAGTTTATAAAGTGAAAAAGGCAACGTTCACGTGCCAGGCCACGTTCATTGTTGGAATGTAGTATGCACTACACTCTAAAGAAATGACTTTCAGCACGACGCTCGTACACTCGATATCGTCGATGATGTTGATGACGGCGTGTCGTATCATTGTCAAAAAAGAACAGCGATGCTCAAGAAGGCCGCCAACGCAGAGTTGGTTCTCATGGATCTCACCCAACGATTTATCCAATCATCACGGGATACCGTTTGAGGAGACCAATCAGAGCCCTCGCCCAGTTTCTTTCTGTCATAAATCACGAAAGACGCAACGGATGAATCATGTTCCTTTTATATTGCTGTCACGGTATAACGACATCTTTCATTCCCCCAACAGTTAAGTTACTTCAACGTGTGTTCATGTCAGCTCTTTCTTCTCGTGTCTTTTCGCGATTCAAGTGTGGCTTTCAGCTGTACGCGAAGTCATCATTCAAATTCAAGTAATTCATCGTGCGAGTCTCTTTTGACACTCTGTCACGCTCTTTGTGTTTGTCTGTTTCTTTGTTTGCGTGGGTTTGCTTTTTCGTGCATTGAGTTTTTCGCACTTTCGCACTTGACTGAGTTTTTCCCACTCGCGTCTGGGCATGTGTGCCTCACAAAGTATATACACGTAAATTTGTATAGTTTTTCCTTTCTTCTTTTCCCCCACCCTTCTTTCCCTTTATTTTTTTTTTTTTTGCATAAAATTAGCCCTAAACAACGCGTCATGGCAGAGCCAGTCCCGAGTAGTTTGGAACTAACACATTTTTTGTTCTTCTTTTTCTTTTACCGATCAATCAATCACATCCGCGCATTTTCGTCAACTCCAACGCCCCAAATGTTTCGGTTTTGAGTAGCGATTGCGTCCACTTGGCCTCCATCCTGCCGTGGGTCGTGCCTGAGAGGGTCCTCGTTGACCTTTCGAAGAGTGCCGTTCAGTGTGCTGATTCCGTATACGCAAAGGCGCGTCCGAAGGAACAGTGGGCGCAAATCACCCACGTCTGACGCCACCCACGTGGTGGACGATGGTCTGCCGGTTCTTGAACGGTCTGATTGCGGATTCCCGTGATGCATAGTCAATGACCTCATAAATATTGCCGATGCTCGAACGTCTCGTCTTTCTGCGCAAAGCGATACGTCTTCAGAAACGAGACAACAGTGTTTGTCGCTAGAGGCAGACCTTCTGCTTGTTTATCCGGTATGCGGGTCACCATGTGATAGGAAAGCAGCATGGTCACAAACCACGTTCGCATACTGATCAGCGTTCCATTCATTTAGCTGGTTATTTTCCCCTTTCAATGAAGGGTTTCTACGTCGGTTTCTTCATCGGCCTTTTGTACTCCTGCATAAACTCACTGCACGATGTTTGCCGGACGCTGTTATTTGCGTCGGATCTCTTGTCACGTAGCAATATTCGATGCAGTGCGACAGGAAATCGAAAGATCACAATCTCCTGGCTGGATAATTGATCTTGTACAAGAACATAAGAAAATGGTAGCGTGTACACTCTAAGAAAAAAAAAAGGAGTAAAACGGGGAGTAATCGCAGCTCATGCTCCCCTAGTCTGCCCCCCCCACCAATTACTCCCCATTTTAGTCCCCTAACCCGACATTTAGTCCCGACACTTACTCCCCAGGACTGCAAATTGTTACTGAACTTTGCGAGTAGTCTCCTGAATCAACACTCTGCGTAAATATGTGCCCTTGGTCAATTTGAACGGCATAAGGCTGTATAACTCAGCCAACGTAGCAATTTTCCAGCCACACAGAGTAAGAAACAGTTAGCGCATCTTTCTTCCCAAATTGTGCACTACGTATAGGGCACAAGATTTTATATCACTCGATATATCACGGTTGACGGTTTGCTTCAAACTATTTTCATGCATGCACACGAATTATATACTTGGGACTCTTACAGCGCGTGAAATGCAGTCTCCACTCTGTAACATTCATTTACTCCCGTGCATTTACTCCAGGAAGGGACTATTTTTTGTGGCAATGCATTTAGTCCCCAAAAGGAGTAAAATTACTCTCTTTTTTTTCAGAGTGTATTACGCGTAATGTTTGTGTGCTTCCATGTGTGGCGACATGTTGCACGCGCCACAGGGTAGGACTGCGGATAATTTCGACCACCTGGGGTTCTTTTGACGTGCGCCGGAAATCTCCGACACACGGTGCTGGAAGCAATGTCTACATTCCCCACACTGCTACCGTCCTCAGAAGGGTCCCCGAAATCCACCATTTAGAATAAACGCTTAAGAATAAAACATTCAAGAATAATCCGCTTAAAAAATACACGGTTAAAAATATATCTCCTAAAATAAACCGCTTACTATCCCCGCTTACAGATAACCGTTTAATAATCCACCATTAAAAGTAAACTGTTTCAAAATCCCCTCACCATCTAGCACGGAGGCGGACTGATTGCAATTTGCGCCAGGTTAGATCAGGTTATGTTAGGTTAGGTTAGTTTGGTTTCGGTTAGTTTGGGATAGTTTAGGATAGTTTGATCCTGTGAGGTTAGTTTAAGCTTCTTGCTTGCAGTTCACCTTGATTTGGGCCATACCACATGGCCATAGCAACTATAGGATGGATTTGGGGGGATTCTGAAACTATTTATTTTTAACGATATATTCTTAACCGTGGATTCCTTAGCGTTTTTATTTAAACGGGGATATTTCGGCGATCATTTTTGTGCGTTGATTTTTAAGCATATATTCTGGGAGATATATTTTTAATAGTGGGTACTTACGCGTTTATTTTTGAAATATTATTTTTAAGAGTTTCAAACGGGATACACCCCCGTCCTCAGCCGGAATTGAACCCGTGATGTTGAGCTCAGCAAAACATGGGTGTTTATCAAAGTTCCTCACTCACAAGCGCCACATGCAGTCGTTGTTGTTATTTTTTGGTGTCCTGCAACCGGGGCTTCTTACCCAGCGATAACAATGTTTCTGTTTCTGGCACACACACAAAAGAAGTCAACTTTTTGTTTCCGTTTCCGTTTGCAAGATGGGGCTATCGGTAGTGGGTTCCTTTCGCGAAGCAATATGTCGTTTCTGTTTTCGTTTCCGGGCTATTTTTGATACGGGTTTTCACTTCGAAAGCGTTTCCATTGAATGCGCGCGCTAAAATTAAGTTTCAGCACAAAATTTGTACACAATTTACGAAAATTGTCCCTCTCGACGACAACGCGAAAAACACGAAGACAGTTGTGGAAAATATTGCCAGTTGTGCGCCCTTTATATCGTCCTATAACTTGGCCTCCGTCCCGCCGCGCACCGGACCGATCACCAAAGAAGAGCAAGGTATGATGGACATATGCGTGACTGCGCCGCGCAAGCGTTATCCATCATGTAACACCAATTACCTAAACCCAGCGGGATATACGTTTTTGATGCGCATACGGTTATAGAGCCGCCCTGAGCCAGTGCGGACGCAAAGTCCGTTATTGCACCCTGAAAACTGAACTTCACCGCATAGCACGCTCTGCGCCAATTTGGGCACGCGACAACTGACATAAAAAGGCATACGCCCCCCTCTCTCCTCGACTCAGAAGCAATAACCCTATCATTCGTGGCAACGGTTGGCGCAGAGAGTGATATGCGGTGAAGTTCATTTTTAAGAGTGTACACTCTAAAAACATAACTTTACCGCATAGCACGCTCTGCGCCAACCGCTGCCACGAATGATACACTCTTAAAAATGAACTTCACCACATAGCACACTCCTAGCCAACCATCATCCCGAATGACAACGTTCTCGCCCTAGATTTGCTGAAAAGTGGAGGCGGAGCCTATTTTGTGCCATTATGCACGACACAAAATAGCCTCCGCCTCCCGTTTTCAACAAATCAGGGGCGAGAACGTCGTTTGGGATGATGGTTGGCTAGGAGCGTGCTATGTGGTGAAGTTCATTTTTAAGACTGTAGTGTTATCGTTTCTGATTCGAGGAGAGAGGGGGCTGTACTCCTTTTTGTGGCAATTTCCATATATCCAAATTGCCACAAAAAGGCGTACGCCCTCCTCTCTCTTCGAATCAGAAGCGATAACCCTATCATTCGTGGCAACGGTTGGCGCAGAGCGTGCTATGTGGCGAAGCTCTGTTTTTAGAGGGTAGGTTCGTTCTTGTCCCTGCACTGCCTGCACCTCCTGAACTACACTCTAAAAACAGAGCTTCACCGCATAGCACGGTTCAAGCCAACCATCCCGAATGACAACGTTGTCTCCCTTAATTTGATGAAAACGGGAGGGCGTACGCCGTTTTTGTGGCAATTATGAACGGCATAATGCCACAAAAAATGGCGCATGCCTCCTGTTTTTAGCGAATCGGAGGAAAGAACGATGCCACTCGGGATGATGGTTGGCTAGGAGCGTGCTATGCGGTGAAGCTCTGTTTTCAGACTGTAGTTCGAGGAGTACCAGCTCCCGTGGCTCGGTGGTTAGCGTGCTGGCCATGTCACGTCGAGACTGGGAGGTACCCGGGTCCGAATCCCGGTGCCGGCTGTGCTGTCTGGGGGGTTTTCCTCAGACGCTTTCAGAGATATCTCGGCACAGTTCCCTGTGAAGTCGGCCCAGGACGCTCATTCCCCCAGGGCGTCAGTCGTGACGTTGCCCACATATGTCAGGCCGACAACGGGGAGACCTTTCACTATCACCACCACCAGTTCCAGGAGTGCAATCCTCTCGCATTCTTTTTGTCATAGACCTCGCGTGCGCTTAAGAGCTGGTGCAGCACGAGTGCAGCACTTTTCTTTCGAAGAGAATGGATCTACTGTTAGAACAGAACTTGACAGCGCGCTTCTAGCCAACCCGAATGATCCCATTCAGTGTCTCCTGACCTGTTGAAAACAGGAGGAGGCGCCTAACCGTCCAAGATAGGCGCCTTCTTCCCATTTTCAACAAAGTCGAACCGAACCCGAACCTGAACCGTTATTAACCGTTATGTTTGGCCGAACCGGAACTGACCCGAACTGAAACAGCCGACGCCATCTCGGAGCTGAACCGGAACTGAACCGTTAAAAAAATACCGGTAACCGGTTCAAATAATGGTTCATACGGAACTCAGGGTGGAACTTTGTATGTTCTGCATGAACATAAAAACTACTTCTTTTCGTCTTTTTTTTCCTTTTGCTTCTTTTATTTGCTTCGTAGTCTTCTTGTTACTTGCCGAAAAAGTCGTGCCCTGCAGGAATGCTCTGGATTTTTTAGAGTCGCGAAAAAAACAACAACAACAAAGATGGTAACTTATAACTGTTATGACTACTAATGTCTATGACATCCACATAAATATTTAATGATTAGGGACCAGCGACAGTTTTGGGTAGCATTCATGAAGTGACATATAATAATATACTAATCGGCCTCAGCTAAACAGGGTGTTCACCATATAACTGCAGACCTGCATGATCGCTCTGACACATAAAGCGCGTGAGCTTACATTAAAAAGTAAAGGGCCAGCCACCCCCACGCTCGTGAGTATGAAAAGAACATACCGAGCTGGTTTTCTGTGTGCACTTCAAGTAAAGGATGTAGAAAGAAGCATACTGACATAGCATTTAAGAATCGCTAATGGGTCGAACTCTCTGTTTGCACTTGCTCTTGCCCCTACTCTGTGTTTGTTCCACAGACACTTCACTCTAGGGTGACATGGTAGCACGGCGGCGGTCAATGATAACAGAATAACGCGCCTTCTACGCAAAGACCCCGGGCTCAGAATCGCACCTCTCCAATCCAACTTAATTATAAACGCTAAAACCCCAGTGCCTGGGAGATAAAATGAGTCGATCCAACTAGCATGAAGTGTTATTCGCGTCTACCAACTGGTAATCAATAATTTCAATGACTTAAAATGACTTAGTCTATAAGGTGACAGACTCGGTTTACTGTTATATTCCTGCCGAGATTCTGCGAACAACCCAGTGGGTTAGTTAACCACCGCGACATGAGCGACTTGCAAGGGAGGAGTTAACCCAAACCTGTAATTCATGTTTATGCTCCTGTCGTATAACAACTATAATCTTGTCTTTCTATATCGCGCAAAATCTTTCAAGATTTTGAACGACCGCTCACGGCTTTCTCTCCACTTCAGGCACTGTACTACACAAACGGAAGTGTATACTTTAACCTGTCTGTTGTACTTCATTCCCACACGTGGCCTCTTAACCGCTTCGTGAAGCGAACCGTTTGGAAAAGCAGGTTACAGTTGCCTTCCGGAGCTGAACCCGAACTCAACCCTTATCGTCTAACCTGAACCGGAGCGGAACCAATAAACGTTTCGGTTCGACTCTCTGTTTTCAACGTATCAGGAGACAGAATGATACCATTCGGAATTGTGATAGGTTGGAAGCCTGTTACGTGGTCAAGTTCTGTTTTAGCAGACGCGACGTTGCCTGCCTAAGCAAGGCGGGGGGTTACACTAATAAATCTTTAAAAATAAATCGTTTAAGAAAAACTCTTTCAAAATATGTTGTTTTACAATAAACCGTGTAAAATTCCCCTATAAGGAATCTACCGCGCAAAAACCCCCGCCCAAAAAACAATCGCTCAAGAATCCACCATGAAAATATATCGTTGCAAAATATATCGTTACAAATAAACTGTTTAAAAATATATCGTTAAAATAAACTGTTTAAAAATATATCGTTAAAATAAACTGTTTAAAAATATATCGTTAAAATAAACTGTTTCAAAATATATCCCGTAGTCCAACACGATAGCGGAGTGATAGATGTGTACTCTACGCAGAGGATAGCAGTAAGACGTAGTGGACTTAGTGGTCTGTCATGGCTGCTATATTTGTTCTCTGTGTGTGTTGTTGCGATGTTTTCCTTTCTAGTATAGAAAAGCCTATGCATTATATGCATGTATCGCGTTATTTCGCTTGAGAAAGCACCCGCGGGAAACTGTGGCTGTGTTGAGCGCTCGTTCATTCGTGCGTGTGCTCTGCGTTCGCTTTACACTGACGTTCTAGGGAAGTACGCTTGCTTTGCGTACGAAGTATGGAAGTCCGATGTACGAAGTATACTCATGGCAGGAGTCCAATTAAATTCGCCGACTTTGGGAATATTTGTCGAAGCGGATTGTCTATTTAACTCGCGGCCGTACCACGTGACAGTAGCAAGCCGTATGATTGATTTTGGGGGATTCTGAAACGATTTATTTTTAACGAGGTATTCTTAACCGGGATTCCTTAGCGTTTTTATTTACACGGGGATATTTGAGCGATTATTTTTCTGCGTTGATCTTTAAGCATATATTCTGGGAGATTTATTATTAACCGTGGCTGAGGGTAATTTTCACAGTTTCCTCGATCCATCGCTTTCTGTAAAACTTAGGGTTCCAGGTTTTCGGAGTTTATTCTTTAGCGTATGGGGTAGGGTCCTGCACTCAACGCAGGGAAACATCCCACATCATCATCATCATCATCCATTCATCTATGTATGTTGTTGTTGTTGTTGTATTCAAAAGGTGTTTTCCGGAGTTCATTACTTGCAGCATCTTTAATATATTCGGAGGGCGTTTTTCGAGGTTTATTTTTCGATAATGCCTAGTTTCTAGTCCTTTCTTTCTTTCTTTTTTTTACAGCCGAGTTAATAACTAAAAATTCGGAGAAAAACTGACGGCTCTGAAGCGATACTCACAGAAAGCACGAGAAGCTGACTTGCAAAAGAGCTCACTGTTATGCTGCACAGGGAGCTTTCCCGCACTCCCCTAATGCCCCCCCCAAAAAAAATACCGACCAGAAATGCCAAAAATGCCACAAAAGCCGCAGATATGGGCGTCACCGCCTCCCCTTCCCAATACGAGACACAAACAGACCTCGAGATGAAAATCCCGGAAATATCAGGGTGCTGCAGAGCTTATAGACGACAACGTCTGTATCAGGATCACATGGCGACTTGAGCATCTGGAAATGTGAACATTCCTCGAGATGGTCACGAGGCAGCTTTCGCTCGCGTCCCATCTACATACGTTGCAATGGCTAACCACGCTTTCAAGAAGACCATTTGTATGCTATCCCTGTTCCATCGTCCCTTTTTGAGGAGAAGAGGAAGCACGGCTCAGAGAGAAAGGGAAAGGGCTTTCCATGTTGAAATGGTAGAAGAGAAGAACGTCGAGCACAGTCCGTGACGCGAGGCTATCTCGATATAAAAAGAAACGAAACCCGTCGACGCGGCATCACGGCATGTCTGGCACGCACTCTAAAAACAGAGGGGCGTGGAGTAAAGGTAGAATCGTCTCGCCGTTGTGCGCCACACAGAAGTGGGCGTCATCACGACTATACAAAAAAAAAAAAAAAAAAAAAAAGACGGATGGAGCATGAAGGGTAGAGATGCGTAGAGGATGCCTGAGTCCGTCTGGGAGTGCAAAGCCCTAGAGGGGTCGTTTCGCAAGACTCGCCCCCTGCAGAAAGAGAACAAGGTTTCTTGATTTACACTATTAAAAATGAACTTCACCTCATAGCACTCTCCTAGCCAACCATCATCTCGAATGACATCGTGATCTGCCCTGATTTATTGAGAGCGGAAGGCGTACGCCTTTTTTGTGACAATTATGAACAGCATATGTGTCACAAAAAAGGCGTACGCCTCCCGTTTTCAACAAATCAGGGCAGATAACGATATCATTCGAGATTATGGTTGGCCTGGAGCGTGCTATGCGGTGAAGTTCATTTTTAATAGTGTAGGGGAACGTTCGGCATGAGAACCACCGGTGTAAGGCATGTCCGCTAGCGTGTCAGAGTTGGAGTGAGGGAGATGGGCTTCACGCGCAGAATGGTATGCTCGGCATTCCCGTGGGATGTGACCCATTGTTTCAGCTTGTTGACTGTGGCCGCAGCAGGTGTCACCCCTAGAGTCGATCTTGAAGAGTTGGTGAACGCAGATCCAGTGCGTTGCATATATGCAGCATGATATGTATGCCTCGAGGAAGGGCTTTCATGGGAAGAAGGGGGCGATGATGGTGCATGATGGCGCGTATCCCAGGGCGGCGCAGTTCAACAAGCTGCTGAACGGTCATTTGCCTGTCGGTGTCGTCCAGAAGCAAGGGCTGCAGCTCACACACTTAAAAATGAACTTCACCACATAGCACGCTCCCCAACCATCATCCCGAATGACAAAGTCCTCGCCCCCGATTTGTTGAAAACGAGGGGAGGCGCCTATTTTGTGCCGTACATAATGCCACAAAATAGGCTCCGCCTCCCGTTTTCAACAAATCAGGGGCGAGTGTCAACAAATGGCGACTAAGTCGCCATATACACGCCTCTCTCTCTTTATTTGTTCAAGACGATAAGTGGACGCCTTTTTTTTTGTGACACTTATATGCAGTTATGATAACCGTGTCACAAAAAGGCGTACGCCTCCCGTTTTCAATAAATAACGGGAGGGAACGATGTCATTCTGATTATGGTTTGCTAGGAGCGTGCTGTGCGGTGAAGCCCTGTTTTTAGAGTGTACGAATGGCGTATTTCAGTTCCGACATAATGATGTGTCGCAACGGCGAACGCAGAACAACGCGGCAGTGTCTCCATAGTCGAACAAGTATACAATCTTCCATGAAGCGCTCGCGAGTGGCGCGTGCTTCCTGACGCGTCGGCCAACAGATGAATACTCCGCAGCACTTTCACGAGCCAGTAGTCCTAAGCAACATAACTCTATTGTGATGGGAAAAATCAATATCAGTCGTCGGAATCGCGGGCGTGCCGGCGTATCATCGCCCACACCTTCCATCCGATGCTGGTGGATTGAGTAAAGGAGGGATCGAATGATTTCTGTCTACGTTGTCGATGTTTTTTCCCAGTCGACGTTAGCGACATTTTATGGAATGTTGCTAAATATCGATTAAATATGTTTCTTTCTTTTTTATATGTATATCGCAGATATCAAGAACGTGGAGTTGGTTGTCCTGGCTAGTGTGTGCGCGTTTTTTAAAGGCTTTGTCTTTTTCTTCCGCAATCATTTAACGAGACGCAAAGGTCACTGCAGCTTTCCTTAATGCACCACCAACAACAACATATATGTTGTGACAATGAAGTGGGGAGGTTAGGAGTGGAACGCTACCCCATAGCTAGGGGTCTAATATGAGTGGCGACAATGATGAGTAATGACGATGAGAGATGACGGGAATGATCGAAGTGGCGATGGCGATGCTGAACGTGGTCATGATGGTGGGAATGTCCGAGGGCGCTGCTGGGGTCATAATGAGTCCTTTAGGCCTGTCGCCTCAAAGAAGTCAACCACATGACGTAAGGCCGCCCTGGAGTCGGCCGCGGTGTCCCAAGGACCGAGGATGGTCGACAAGTTGAAGGGGCGGCAAGCTGTGACTGCAGTGTACGCCTCTCGTTGATATAGTTCCGGCAGCGGAGGAGTATGTGCTCAACGTTGGCAAGCACACCACAGTCGTTGCACATAGGGCTAGCCTCACAGCCTAGCTGGTATCGATAGGACGGAGTGAAGGCTACATTCAGACGTAGCCTGTGGATGAGCGACTTCAGAGGACGAGGAAGCTTTGCAGGCAGCCGGTATGACAGCGTTGGGTCTACACTTCCCAAAGAGGACCTAGTTGGAATGTCGTGTTGCCCCTGTAGGGTAGACCAGGAATCGGACAAATGCCTGAGGAGGGATCTTATGTCTCCTCTCGAGAGTATAATAGGCATAGAAGGCCGTTGTTGGTGTGCAGCGGCAGCCGCAGCGTCGGCGCCTCAATGCACCAAATGGTGTTGGAGATTACATGAAGTATACTTGGATCCAGGATTCGAAACTCTCTAAGCATTAAGCGTGAGAGTTGCCTCCTACGGCGCCCATCTGCATGTATACGATCTTTTGGCGCCTTTGAAAAGTAGCGATGGCGTGGAAGTCATGCGCTTCTTTTGGTTCACTTCAGTGGCGTATAGGCAGAGGAGCGGCCCCAGGGTAAAATCCTCCAGGATACGCGTATCGTTGGTAGTGCATTTACGAAGGTGAACGGTACGGTACATATGGTTGTTTTTCGGCTTTCTTTGCAACTATTTTGGGCGAGGGAACGTTATAAAAGTACGTAAGTACGGGAGTGCGGTGCTAGTTTCCGTCAGTTCCGCACCATTCACATTGGCATCCATTCTCGGCCCTGGGTCTAACCAGACCGACCATCGTCAAGTTCTTGAGTATTTCAAGATTTTTCACCGGGACACTGGTCTCCTCTCTACCCTATGATCTGCCTGCGTACCCGTGTGCTGTGTGTGTGTGTTTTTGTGTGCTGTGGTTTTGCCTACCGTTCTGATGTCATACTGACTCCACTGACTATCCCTATTTAGCATCGTTCATTACCTCATCATCAGGACACATCACATCCTGCCCCATTGTGCCTCGGGGTAGTGGGCCGCACCTTACGTGGCGAATTTCCCCATTCATTATCATTAACTTATTTGTTGTTGTTGTTGTTCCGTCAGTTCCGGAACTTCCGAGACTTCCGCTCAGTGAACACGAATAAACACGCCGACGCGTAAGTGTCTCGATTCGTACATATCCTGATGCCAGTATTTTTCGGGTGCATTTCTAACGACCGGGGCGACATCTCGCGTCCCATTTAGCGTTGATAACGATACGCGTTTTTCCACACTCCATGTCTCTCCCTCTCAGCCGCCGTATATTCGCTAATTAACCGATCCCTTCGTTTTTGTAAGCGTTTCGGGACCGATTATCAGCGACAGACTCTCATCAGGCTGCTCGTTTATTATACGTTAGAGGAATAACATAATCTGTCCGAAGCAACTTGCACACATTTCGCTTTCCAAGTTGAGCGACATCGCTGTTCTCGCTCAAGGTTCGTGTGGCTGTTTTCACGTACAGCGCTTCCTAAGATGAACTACGACAACATGCGATGAAATTAAGATGACTGAAAACGAAGACCATGTTGTCAACGACCTTCGTGAGCGAAAGGGTTTTTGGTCAAATATTTGCAGACCTTGAGACCCGTGGTTTTGATTACACCCTACACTCTTAAAAATGAACTTCACCGCATAGCACGCCACTAGCCAACCATCATCTCGAATGATATCCTTATCTGCCCAGATAAAGATATCATTCGAGATGATGGTTGGCTAGGGGCTTATGGCGTCTAAAAATGTTTAAAAAAAGGCTACAATTCAATAGAGTCGCTAAAAAGGCAGGCAAACTCGAAAGTGTCGTATTTAGGCGCTTCTAGGCATTTATAGGCAAATGCCTAAAACTCGAGGCCCTACTTATCACTCACTAACCAGGAAAAGGAATTTCTTGACAGTGTACGAAATTTGTTGAACGTCGGTGAACCCTCATGGTCAGGAGTATGACTGAAACACTTTCTAAGCTACCACGTGGGGAATCATGTGAAACTGATGATGTTTACTGGGTTCTGATATGCGCTATGATGACGTACAAAGTTTTTCTATAAATACTTCGTCTTTGAATAAACTTCCCTCGGTTGAGAGCCTGCCGGTAGTTTGTCCCATTTACGTTATAAACTCCTTGTCCGCGTCCATTGCTGCCGGTATATGGACGGCTCGTTAGGAGGTGAAGCAAATGCCATTCCGTTTAATGGATTAAGTTTGCCGTGTGACTTTGCGCATGACACGAGTGCAACCTACCACTGTGGCACAAACATATGGGAGAGTCACCCAGGATGTCTCGAATTTTTATATCATGCAGCATCGTTGCATTGCAGCTCACGTTTGCATCACATTGCAGAATACTTTTGAGAATGAAATGATCATTCCTTGCTGGGAACCCCGGGTCTGTTGATTGGGTGACTTAAAAAAAGAAAGAAGAAGAAGATGTATATAGATGTGAGACTCGACAAAGTCGCGTTATGCTACTCCGTAGAACACGTGAACAGAAAACAAAGTTATAGATGTGTTCAAAATATGTTATCCATTTACTGCCTTTTTATACAACTCCATCACCTTTTAGTAAGGAAGTTGCCTCAGGACAGAAGCCGCCGATATTTCGAACAGAGACTGTTCTTCTTCTGGGCCCAGAAGAAGAACAGTCTCTGTTCGAAATATCGGCGGCTTCTGTCCTGAGGCAACTTCCTTACTACATCTCTACCGGTTCGCTGGATTTCTACCCATCTCCATCACCTTTTGTACTTTTCAGCAAATATGCCCGTTCCAACTTTCAAAGCGACAACGCTTACGGGAAGGATAAAAACATTGAAATATGTGTAACGCGCAGCGCGGATCGAGTTACGGAGACAAATGCGGAAGCTAAAGAAACTTGACACGGTTTTCGAACGCGTCCATACATCTTTGTCGAAAAATTCCAAGTCACACGCGCGTTTCTGCTACGTAGTGGAAGAGAGCGTCTATCCTGTGAGACCGCGCGCATACATCACGGATATACTTTCAAGGGGTCTGCAAACACAAAAAGAAAAGCGCTTTCGTTGTTGCTCTCATTCGCTGTAACGTATATACACAGTAAATTTTTTTACACCCAGTTTTGCACCAAATCCGTGTTTTTCTACATAAGCACCCCTTTTTACTCCCAGAGGTGTAATAAAAGGCGTAAAAAACAGCGTAAGAAAAGGTGTTCTGAAATTTACACGGATTTTTACACCTACAGGCAAATCAAATGGTGTTACTAGAGTGTGAAAAATGGTGTAAATACCAAAACACCCTTGTTACACGATTTTTACTCTTTTTGCGCGAGTTAAGGGTGTTAAAATGGTGTTAAAAGACGTCAATGATGGTTTTGAGAGAAAGGCTATACTACCATCACTGGTGTTTTAGAAGGCATGAAGGAAGCACACACTGACGAGATATAGTGTTTATGGCAGGCCAAAGTCAGATGTGTGCAATTAGCTTCGTTTCGTTATTTTTCTTTTTTCCAAGGGGTAAACAGGAGTCGGTCCCTTGGCGGAAAACCCCGCCAGGGGACCGACGCACGTTGGAGTCGGTGGGCGGCAAGCCAAGCCAAGTCAAGGCCGTCGGCGCGGCGTTCGTTTGTTTTCCGTTTTGGTTCGTTTGGTATGGTGAGGCCGCGTCCGTTACAGTGAGATAGAGCTTGTTTTTCAGCAAAGATGACAGACGCTACGTGCCTAGTTGTGGTGCTTCATGCGGACATTAGACAAAAGTGCCTGCTTGAAGAGGACACTCCAACTGCTTTGAGGAGTGCTATCTCGGCTTCGAGAATGTTGGCGTCATACGTGAACACCACTGACAGGAATCAGGTATGTTGCTTCTTGTGCCATACGCTTGAAGTAGAACACAGAACTACACATGCAGAGCGTTGTGATGACTTAGTAACAACATTGCTGTCACCTCTAGGTTCGGGATAGCGACTTCAGTGAGTGTTGAATTCGCGGAGGGCGATGAGATAATGCATACGGCGACAGTACCCGTCTTGCAACCTCACCGCCAGGAACGCTCGAAGGATTCAGTACGTATGAGTCGACTGTTATCCTATCTCTGCAATTTAAGCTATATTGTGATCATATAATAGTAGTGTTGCTCAGACTCTCATGCGTCCCTCGGAGCCCGCTACCATGTGTGTAAATAGCTTGTTTGGAAACTTAAAATTGCGCGTCGTTGTCGTCGCCAATGTCATATTCCTTTTCTCTCGCCTCGGCATTGTTCGACATTGTGCAGAAAAGGAATGTCAGGCTCCCTTCTGGTAATTCATGCTAGTAGTTCATGGTGAACAGTAGGATTCAAGGGGAAGATGTCGAGCACTGAAGTGTTGCCTATCAAGCAAAAGCTATTGTTTTCTGTTGGAAAATAAGTGTGTATTGGGTACATATCTGCTGTGCTGTGTGCACTTGGTGTTTTCTCACTGAAAACCGTAAAAAATCAAATTGGGAGTATATTTACATGTAAAGTTACTGAAAATAGTAAGTTGTGTTCCCTGTTGGGGCTTTTACAGACCTCCTTGCTGTCCACGCCCTGCGAATACTGGGTTCGTGTGTGAAGGGTTCCGAAGCAATAAAGAACATGTTTGTGCATTATGTAAGTATATTCCACTTATAATCATGATCATAGTCCTGCAATTTGGTAAATTTAGAGAGTATGCAGTGGTACCAGTGAATCTCATGGTAATTGAATTACTGGGTCGTGTAAGAGAATATCTATCACTATTTTTATCGATATTGAAATAGATAAGCTGTGTATATAAACATTGACGTTTTGTCGGTTCAGAGACAGATGTCTTAGAGGTAGAAGGTCGAAAAGGCATGGTTATGCTCAACTAAGCGCAATGTACAAGTGCAATTTATTTGAAGGCTGATGACGTCGCACAAGTATCTCAAAAGCTGTAGATCTGGTACCGATATTTTTCATTGAATGTCCACTTACATATCGATATACCAACAATTTCCAATATCGATGTAATATTGTGTTCATCAATATTTTTATCGAATCTCGATAATTAGTAATTTTATCCAATCTCGATAATGATATATGTGCAAATTTTTTTGATATCTTTGCTCCTCTACAGGTTTTCCCACACGTTTTAATCCAAGCGTTACTCAATTTAACCCACTGGTCCACCACATTAATAAAAAACACCAACCAATTTAATCCAAACGCTACCCAATTTAATCCAAGCAACGTGTGTAAATATATTCCTTCATGGAAATAGACATGACTAAGACTTTTGTGATTATGCCAATGTACCTGATACCTGATATCCTTTCTGTTAATGTATCCTGAGTTTAACACATGATCTGTCAACCCCTGGCTTTTGCAGTGTCTTATGACTGCGTTTTGTCGTTATGAGTTTTCATGACTATTTTCAGGATTTGTTCCAATAATTTATTATATCGGATTACTGTTGCTTCAAACAGCGTCATACAGTGTTTTATGACTGTCGACGGTCATATTGACATTCCATGACCATTTCCATGCCATGTGTCATGAATCGATTTTATGGGACTAGCGCTGCGTCGAACAGTGTGATAGTGTTTTATGCGTACCGATGGTCATTATCACATTCCATGACTATTTTCATGATATGGGTAACGAATCAATGTTATGGGACTACCACTCTTTCAAACAGTGCGATACAGTGTTTTATGACTATGGATGGTCATTATCACGTTCCATAACTATTTGAATGACATACCATGAATCAATTTTATGGGACTACCGCAGCTCCAAACAGTGTCATATATGTGTTCTGTGACTACTGACGGTCATTATGACATTCCATGACTATTTTCGTATGTGCCGCCACGAATCAGTTTTATGGGACTACTGTTGCTTCAGTGTCATAGCTCTTTTCTGACTATCAATGGTTGTTATGACACTCCATGAGTTTATTCATGAATTGGGTCATGACTATGCTTTGTCCGAACACCGTTTTCCATGCCGTGTTGTAAGTGTTTTATGACTTCAGACGGCTGTTATGATATTCAATGGCCATTTTCATGGTTCTGTGTCATGAAACGTCGTTAGGGGGCTATTGCTGCTTCACACAGTGTCATATAGCGTTTTATGACTACCAACAGTCATTATGACATTCCATGATATTTTCATAATATCACTATGGCCTGACTCAATGCAACTCAGCTTCTTCAGATCATGTCATGCAGTGTTTTATGACCATCTACTAACATCTTAGTGACCATTGGCAGTCATAAAAAAGTGTGTGACACTGTGTGAAGGAGCAGTATAGCTGCATACAGTCATGACCCACATTTGGAAAATAGTCATAGAATGTCATAATGGACAACTGTAATCGTAAAACAATATATGGCAGCGTTTGAAGCCGTGGTAGTCCCATAACATTGATTCATGGTACATATCATGAAAGTACTTATGGAATGTATATAATGACCGTCGTTAGTCACAAAACACTGTATGACACTGTTTGAAGCAGCGGTAGTCCCTTAAAAGCAATTCATGGCACCATTTCATGAAAATAGTCATAATGACAAAAAGCAGTCATAAACACCGCATAACATGCAAAAACCAGGGGTTGTTGGATCAGTATTCATACACTTGTGATACATTGGCGTAACCATGAAAGTCTCAGTCATTACAATTACCATGACGGAATAACACAGAATACTTTTACACATCTTGCTTGTATTAGACTACGTAGCGTTTACATTAAATTGGTTGGTGTTTAGATTATTTTGGTTGTCCAATGGATTAACTTCGGTAGCGCTTGGATGAAAGTGAGTGACCAGTGGATTAAAATGAGCGAGAAAACCTGTAGTAATTACACAACAGTCGTACAAGTATGCAGTTGAGGCAGTGTTTCCATTTGGAAGGCACAGTCCCTTTGCATGTGGGAACTTTATGAACATCTCAGACAACATTTGTCCTAGATGATAACAGTTCTCAAATTGTTATGCAAATTCCCTGAGCAGTGAAAGAAGGACGGGGTCATATATTTGTGTACTACAATTCTATCCAATGTTCAAGGCCACACTATTCACACCATACGCATTCCTAAACCTGTGTTTCCCCTTTCATAGGATACACCTGTGCCGGTGACACTGTGCATCATGTTCACTGAGAGCAGCATTCAACAAGCGGAGCATATGGACCTCTATGTCGGCGAGTAGCGCCTTCTCAGAACCATCGACCTTGACGAGGGCTTGGCTGCTATTCTTGCAGCTATTGGTTATTTCATATTGTCTACAGTTCAAAGCCGCACCGTACATCTTGAAGCCTGGAAGAGCGGTGCCTGAAAGTGAGTGACTCTCGTGCAAGAAGCCCCGTGGATCAATTTTTTCAACAGTTATGGACAAGAGCTTGTGAATGCTTTGAACATCTAAAACATTTGCTACTCTAACTGACTTGTAGTGAGCCCTCCATTCCCCCCCCCCCCCTGCCCACCTCACAAACAGGCAGCCATTTCGTCAAGGAATTGGAAATTCTTCGGAAGCACGGGTGTGTTCTTTCTTGTTCTTTGGCACTGAACTCTCATAAGCATGGGGGATTACCTTTCTTCTGGCAATGTAGCCGTCCATTTGTCAACATACCTGGCACAGCGCATTACATTTAGGGAAATTGTTTTGGGTATTCTGTGCTTCCATTTCTAGTCTTTAGTATGTGCTCTTGTTAAGAGATAGTCTTCTATCCGTTTTCCTTTTTCTTTTTTTGCTTGCCAGAAAAGCTGTTTGCTGGCTGTTTTCATTACCCTTTCGCATCAACGTGCTATATTTGCACTAGCTTCTTATTTGGTGTACTGGATCTGTAGTGGTGCCTTATGTGGATTTAAACATTTAATATGCCTTTTCATCTTATTTTGTGTCTCATTGCTGCTGTTTCAATTAGTTATGTCATCATGGACTCAGTTCTGCTTTGCCTTCCTTCCACATACTGTGCATATTGTTCCACTCTGGGCAACGTTATAAGGAATTTAGTTTCACATGTGTACATGCACTTGTACTTCGCCAATAAACATAACTTTGTCGTCATACATTGTTCCAGGCATATTCCTCACATTCAGGCACGCTGTTGAGCTGGTCGGGCTATCCTTCTTTTCCAATCTGCGGAACACCAGTCCTCCAGTGACCTGCCATAATGGCTTTCTATTGCTCGTCTGGTGCGCCAAAAATCTCAGATTATACAAGGTGACAAGCCGAGGCCTCGCAAGATTTCCGTAACCAGCATGTGCAGCTATGCAACAACCAGCTCAACAGCGGAGGTCCGTGCAATGCTGCGTCCGAAACACTCCATTGTAAGGGTGTTTCTTCTGCAAAACACCCCTTTCAATCGGTGTTTTTGGCAGCTTACACCTTATGGAAGGGGTGTTTTGTGCACGTTACACCTTTTGAAAGGGTGTTTTGTGCCGATTACACCCTTTTAGAAAGGTGTAAAAAATTACACCCTGGTGTATGGTGTAAAATTTACACTGATATGAGGTGCGCTATGGGACAAACCATTTACACTAAAAAGGTGTTAAAAAATTTACTGTGTACCGCCGTTATTGAGCTCCGAGAGAAAGAATTGAGCCAGGTTTCGCAGTCAAACGGTGGGTCGATAACAGACGAAGAACACTTCCGTGTATTGTGTTGACCATCACGTTACAATACTGTCTATCCGCTATGCGAGGAGAGTGCGGTGTATAGGGTAGTTTTTTCCGTTGTGTCGTAATCCCTATAAGGTCGATAAGCGGACACTTTATGTGAGTGGGCACGGAGTAAAGACCCTCCGCGTGCTTAACGTATTTTCGAGGCGTTCAGGTTGTGCAAACGGCAAAATAAAAAGCCGACACGAATAAAATAAAAGCGTCGCAGGACTGACTTTTCATACGTATCGTGTCAATGCTGGCGCATTTTCGTTTTATCGCGCAAACTGCATGCGTGGAAGCACTTTGCCCCAATTCGCAAAAGCTTTACACGGCGCTTAAAACGTTTCTTACACAATAACGACTTTTTAATAACGTCTACTGGGAATCATAGCTATACAAACTGCGATAAATTGGTAGTTGGCGAGATGAGTCAGCGATCTCTGTATTCTATTCGTGCGATTTTTTCTGATGATGGTGACTGCAACTTCAGATCGTAAAAGAATACAATGTGTCCACTCTTGACAACTCCAAAGTGTGGCTATACGTTCTTCAATATGATAAATCGTAATGCACCTTGATGATGATGACGACGACGGTGGTGGTGGCAGCAGAGAAAACCAAGTGGGTGTATAACCCCGACTTAGCTTGAGATCAGGGCCGGCGATAGGGGGGGAGGGGGGGACGAGTAAGGCGACCACCTTAGTACCCGCGCTTGCCTATGCCCCGCGCACGAAGCCCTCAACTAGGAATTACTTTTTTTTTTAATATCAAGTATGCACTTAATCGCACGCGCGATGTTAGACTAAAACAGAAATAAGAGAAGAATGTGTTATGTGTCATTCCCAGGGGCGGATTTAAAGGTCTGTCATGGGGGGAAGGGCGGTCTTAAGGAAATTTCGTGCTTTGCGGCAGAGCATCATCCAGGAGATAGGCTTTTTACATAGGGAACACAGCCGTATGGGGGGGGGGCTGTCGCCCCCCGCCCCCCCCCCCTAAATCCGCCCCTGGCCATTCCGGCGTCATGTGATGAGAAAAAGTCCCACTTTTAAGAAAAATCCGTCAACCCTGCAAGCTATACCGAGGAGTTCGCACCGTTCTCTCCTGCTGCCATTTCCCGTACAGCTAAAATCTCCCACTGCGCAAATCTTATCATTTCTTATCTTTTCATTACTGGTTGGTGTGAAACAGGCCCCGCGATATACGCCTTTGCCTCAGGCCCCGCACACCCCTAGCACCGGCCCTGTTTGAGACCCGCTATTCCGTATAAAACCACAAGGTTAGTAAGGTAAGTGAACGATGTGCAGTCTGTGGATGCAGAGCAGGCCAAACTCCTTTTCGCGCGGCATCAAAAGGTCTTGTATCGATTCTCCCCGCCGTCCGGTTCGGAGCGGCAGCCGGCTCGTGTAGGAAAGCGATCGCATTATATCAGAATCCCTACATATCTACATATCGGCACGAAGCGAGCGCTTTCTTTTGTGTTTCGTTTCCATTGTTCGTTGTTGACGGTGACAGACAGCGCGATCCTTAGGCCACCTGATTAGTGCCTGCCAGTCGACAGCCTCCCATTTCTGCAGCGCGTATATACGATACCGCGTACACTCTTAGAAATGAACTTCACCACATAGCACGCTCCTAGCCAACCATCATCCCGAATGACAACGTTCTCGCCCCTGATTTGTTGAAAACGGGAGGAGGAGCCTATTTTGTGCCGTGCATAATGGCAACAAAATAGGCTCCTCCTCCCGTTTTCAGCAAATCAGGGGCGAGAACGTTGTCATTCGGGATGATGGTTGGCTACGAGCGTGCTATGTGGTGAAGTTCATTTTTAAGAGTGTACACTCTTAAAAATGAACTTCACCGCATAGCACACTCCCAGCCAACCATAATCTCGAATGATATGGTTATCTGCCCTGATTTGTTGCAAACGGAAGGAGTACGCCTTTTTGTGGCACTTATGCTGTTCATAATTGTCACAAAAAGGGCGTACGCCCCCCGTTTTCAACAAACCAGGGCAGATAACTATATCATTCAAGGTGATGGTTGGCTGGGAGCGTGCTATGCGGTGAAGTTCATTTTTAAGAGTGTACAGTCAATTTCCTTCATTTCAGACTCTAAATGGCCTCGTATATACGCTACCCATTATGTGAATATATCCTAGAATGAGCATTGCAGTGCGTTGACGAAAAACTCGGCACTGCTTCATGGCGTCGAGGTATAAATGTGTTGAGTCCATTGGGAAAGAAACAAAAAGCGAGACAGATATTCCTCGAAACTCCAGTCAATAAAATCTATAATATACCTCATTAACCACCAGTGTAAAGTTGTCCTCTCCTGTGCACTATGTCTGTCTTACATTTTCTTAAAAAGGATAGTATATTTTGATCTGCCTCTCTTTCTCTGTTTTCTTTGACCAGCGAGGCGATGATATATTTGGACAGTTGAACTAGATATTTACATCCCAATGCAAATATTTCTGCGATGTAAGGTTATTTGAACGAAAGAGAAATTGCAGCAAATCTTTCTGCTTTGAGCACTTCAGATCCACGAGTATATCCTGGTAGACATTTTCAATACTGGTATGCGCTCGCATGCACTTGTTACGCTACCAACAGCGTCAGAAATACTTCAACGCGTATTTTAAATCGTCTTATTGTACACATATCGATCTTTTGCGAACCCCACGAAAACAACTGTACCGCAGATAATTCCCCAAATATAAAATAATGCATTGCACCATTTGCTTTTCGGTTTATCAGGTCCAACATGTTTGTTATTGAGTTTGAGTTTGATTATAGAAAAAAAAAACGGAAGATATTGAGTTCGTCACTGACGAATTCTGCTACTCCCACAAAGGAAATGAAATGAATGAAAGGAGAACGAAAACTGAAAAGATGAAAAGGTAAAAATAGAAAGACATCACCCCTCCCAGTCACCGAACTGTACGTGCATATGCGTAGCCACATCCCCTAGAAGTGAGCTGAAGTGCAAGAAACTAACAGGAACGGGGATCTCGACGAGACATGCCTAGAATGCCGTCCTAAAATACAGATTCCATCTCACTGCTCACTATGAAGTTGACAAGCGCTGACAACGCCGCATCTCTCTTCCCGGGTTCCCATACACCCAGCACCTTGACTATATCGAAGGTTCTATTGTCCAAACGGTCTAGAGCAAACTTCAATGTAGCCCTTTGGGATGCATATCTTGTGCAGTGCATAACGATGTGTTCCGTGTTTTCCACAGATGCATACACTGGACAGTTTGATGAACTAGCCCTGCCGACTTTATGGAGAAACTGTTGACCATACGGAATGTTTGTTATTGATGTTGCTGTTACAGTTTGTGACAGTGTGTTCAACGGTCGTTGTGTGGTGCATTTTGTATTGTAGTGCAATGCGTGCACGTATTGTATGGGTTGTTACTGCTGCTGCCTTTTGGGGGCAAGGGGCTCGTCAAGCAGCTCTTAGTCGCTTTTTTTCCTCTATCCCACCAGTCTGTAAATGAGAAATAAATATCGAATTTGGATTCGAAATAAAACGTGCGCAATGCCAACGAGTGACAAGAAATCGGAAAAACATATAAAACGAGGCCTAAAATGTTACGTCTCTCTGACTCCCACATCGTGTAATAACGGAACATGGGTTCATATTTGAAGAGAAATCCCGAGATGGTATATAGCTCTGCAAATCATAATCGTTCACCATCTTCCTCCCCCTCAAGTAATGGGATAGGGGGCCGCCTCAGCGGCGAAGCATCCCACTAAATCATCGTTTTTTTATTTGTTGTTATATATAAAGAAAATTTATTACATTAACCATTTATTTGTTGTTGTTGTTGCAAATGTGATTCCTGCTAATGCTTCGTAACTCTTCAAGCTCACTGCTCGACGACCGCTTGGGAAGGAGAAACCAGGGAGGAAATTTGAAATGTGAAAAAGAAAAAAATATATAAAAAGAAAAGGTAATGAAAATGTTTTGAAATGAACTGTCGCACGAATGAAGGGACGAAGACGGATAAGCTTCACTGTGTTCACTTTGTGTTCCACTCGGATATGTTCGAGAATCATGTTAAGATATATTTTCTTATTTCTTCCCGGGGAATGAAGTGGGCAGCGTAGGAGCTCGGGCAGGACGTCGGTTTAATTCAATCCACCGTAAAGTTTATGTCTGCAAAACCTGCACGTCCCTCTGCACCGTATACACTGCAACAGAATACGAGACATGCTTGCGCAGCGCACGTTCGAATGAAAAAATAAAAATAAAAAGTGTTGCGCGAGCATTCTCTCTGCTCGTCGCCACAACATGCGATGCCCTACGATTATCAGCTGTTCTTTCAGGGAAGAAACAACAACAACAACAAAAAAAAAAAAAAAATAAAAGCGTCCGTGCACTCTAAAAACAGAACTTCACCGCATAGCACGCTGTGCTCCAACCATTGCCAAGACTGATAGGGTTATCGCTTCTGATTCGAAGAGAGAGGTGGGCGTACGCCTTTTTGTGGCAATTTGGATATATGAAAATTGTCATAAAAAGGCGTACGCCCCCTTCTCTCTTCGAATCAGAAGCGATCACCCTATCATTCGCGGCAATGGTTGCCGCACAGCGTGCTATGCGGTGAAGTTCTGTTTTTAGAGAGTGTACCCGGGAAGGTTATCGGCCATATTTTTATTGTTTTGTTTGTTGTCTCCATTTTTCTTTTTTTACAAAAAGAAAGCGTACAACAATGAACGGGCAGACCGATGCATTCCGGATGATGGTTGATTGAATTCTAAACACAGAACTTCACCACACAGCACCCTGTGTGGCTATACCACACTCTAAAAACAGAACTTCACCGCATAGCACGCTGTGCGCCAACCATTGCGAAGAATGATAGGTTTATCGCTTCTGATTCGAAGGGAGAGGGGGGCGTACGCCTTTTTGTGCCAATTTTCATATATCCAAATTGCCACAAAAAGGGGTACGCCCACCTCTCTCCACGAATCAGAGGCGATAATTTTATCATTCTTCGCCGTGGTTGGCGCACAGTGTGCTACGTGGTGAAGTTCCGTTTTTAGAGTGCACTGCCACGAATGATAGGGCTTTCGCTTCCGATTCGAAGGGAGAGGGGGGCGTACGCTTTTCTTGTGGCAATTTAGATATATCATATTGATAATTAACAAAAAAAGGCGTACGCCTCCCTCTCTCTTCAAATTAGAAGCGATAACCCTGCCATTCGCGGTAATGGTTGGAGCAAAGCGTGCCACCTGGTGTCACAAATTTCCTGTCCAACGCGAGTATCAACCTTTCCATCGTCCTCTGCAACGTGCACCTCGAAAAGTGGAACAATCACCGTAATGGCCTCAGCACCGTTTTTGCGTTGACGGCCAAGGAGAGTGCGTCATGTGCGTGCACGCAACACCACGTTCAGAGTAGCGGCCATATGAATGCGTGGAAAGTGGGACGCCAATTCTGTTTTATCTCCGCTTCCGAGTGCCTTCTAGAGAGCGTAAAAAATAGAATGCAAGCGGCCCGATCCCTTCCGAATAATTACCTACGTGCGGGCGTTGAGCGTCGCTAGGATGAAATTCACGCTTAGATGAGACGCATTAATAATTCGTACGAAAATTATTCTTAAATTCATTCATTGTATCTCACGTAACTTGACTGGTATCGATGATACGGGCGTTATCTCTCGCGACATACACTCAAAAATAGCGCCGAAAAAGCCACTTATCATTACCATTGTCACTGCTGATTGTTGCTAAGTGCGCGTCGTACACTTTTTGGAAGCGGCATCTATTTATTTTGGCACGAAAAGTCAGCCAGAAAGCTCCGCTTGCTAAGGAACGCCCCGTTGGAGGTACTTTTTTCGTAACTTCTAACTGAACTCGATCCTTGTGAGCTCCACACTCGTAAAACGTAACTTCACCTGCACATAGCACGCAGTTAGGGAACAGTCATCCCGAATAACATCGTTCTCCCTTTTGATGTTCTTGTTATGACATAGTTGCCACACAAAAAAGGCGCAGGCCCCACGCTTTCTACAAATCAGAAGGTTGGCCGTGTTATGTGGTGAAGGTTCTTTTTCAAGATGACACCACCACTTATTATTTGTGAAATCCCTCATTTTATGAACGGCACCTCGAGGGACATCTCGTTTCTCCCTCCATTTATGGAAGGTCAATTTCTAAAAAGTCCTTCCGGAGCTTTTTTGCCTCTATTCGTCGACGTATGTAAGCCGAAGGTCAAGAAAGGTCACTCCAGTTTCTCAGGCAAGAAAAGGAGAAAACAAGAGGACTTGAAAACGAACACACCGGGAAGAGCTACGGGTGCAAGCTTATCTACCGGGAATAAAATTTGTACGCTGTAACTCGTCGGCGATAATCGTCGTCAAAGTCTGAAGTCAAACTTGTATGCGCAGGACATGACGACAGGGAAGGCTACTGTGATGAATACGTATGGTGCTGTAAACTCTCACTGCCATATAGACAGATCAGCATAGACCCACATCTAGGTTACAGAATGCATTACTTTGAAGATATCATCGATGACGGAGAGGAAAGGGATATGATACGAGTCCAAACATTGGCGTTTATCCTGAGATGGCTCGATTATTTCCAGAAATTTAAGACAATGCGGAGAAGGATTCTGATTGGTCCCCTCGAACGATCTCCAACGATTATTGGACACATTGCTTGCGGAGACGAATGAGATCCGCAATGTCCGGCCACCTTATTGAGGTAGAGGGAAGGAGTATATTGCAAGTTCTTTCACTCGTGAATCACGAACGACGCAACGGATAAATCTCGTTCCTTCTGTGTCGGTCTTAAGGTAATGGAAATTTTCATTCCGCTAAGAAAAGTTTTTTGCACTTGAGTGGCCTTTTAATGTTGGAAAATGTAGTGATGGTTCCACAAAGCTCCCCATTTCAACAAAACGCTTTCCATCTCTCCCATTCATTCAAAACCTCGGTATAACGAATCCCTCGATTTATCAAAGATTTTCAAGAAATATTCTCCATTCGTGTGGGATGTTTACTACCATGTTTACTACAGACGGAAGACAAGTATATCACGAATGTGCAGTCGTGTCTTTCTTTCTACTTTGTCCCCCTTACTAGCTTCGGGTGGATTCGTCGATAAATAAATAAATAGGGGACATCGCGAGAATATCTACTCGCGTGGGTAATCTAATTTTATCGCGTCTGAAACCAACGGGCACGCAAACGAGGAAAGGCCATCCAGGGAAGAGACGGACGCAGGAAGGGAATAATAAAACAGCTGAACACGTTCAACATAAAGAAGGCTTCAAGCTGAGAAACTAAGAAGAAACTAAACTAAACTAGAGTAAATGAGGGTGATGTCATTTTGCAAGTGTGAACAGTCATCGATATCGTTAATGGAACAGTACAGCTTGATGTCATCGGCGTATTGAAAAATATTACTGTGCTGCACACAGGTGATCGCTTACGAAAACGTTGAACAGGAGTGGCCCGAGGATAGAACCTCGGGGTATACACCAGGAGTCATCCTCTAAGAACGGGATCGGAAACCTTTATAGGTAACAATGTTAGTACGGTTGCTGAGATAAGTTATGAACCATTTTAATAGGTCGGTCGAGATACCATACATGAATAATTTATCGATGAGTAGTTGATGATTGACAGAATCAAAAGAAAAATTAAGGCTCCTTAAGGGTGAACTACTTCTCATGGTGCATTTTACTGGGCTACTTGTCAGTTACAGAAAGAAAACAATGCATTAAATGACTTTCGTGCTACCTTAAACGGGCATTAAAGCAAAAAAAGTATCAATTTAATGCCGTTACCCTGACACCATCACAAAATCAACGGATTCGTCGGTTGCGTGATTTGTGAGCCAAAAAGAAGAAATAAAAAAAACGCGATATACCTCCTTTTCAAGAAGCGCGACAATGCGGAGATGCCTCAGATTGGTATCCTGTCCCTCGATCATTGGACAAATCGCTTGAGGAGACCTACGGGAGCGAACGCCGAATGCTCCATCTTCTTGAGAAGGAGAGGGAGAAGCAAATAGTAAATGTAGTTGTTTTATCTTTTCTCGTTCTTTTTCGCTCTTAAATCGCGCAATGGATAAACCTTTCTTTTTTTGTGTGTGTCATTCCGCGAGGCCAAATTTGTGCACTTTAGTGCTCCTCCGAGTCCGTTGTCTTTCGTAGGGACAGTCGCTGGTCAAGAGACATCGTGTTTTATGTAAAGAGGTTGGTGGTAGGATTTTTTTTTCTTTTTTAAAGATCAATCAATCAATCAAGGACCCTTCAGCTTCGTACATAATGGGGTGGGGAATTTTCTTAACCTAACTACTGCTTCCGCGCATTTCCGCTTTCCTGTGTGGGTGGGTTTTCTTTGTGTGTGCGTGTGCGTGTGTAAATGTTTTTCGTCCAGGTGAATTTTTTTTCCCCAAAGAGTAGCGAGCCAAGGATTGGCTGCCCTCGCTTAGCACTTAAAAAGAAGAAGAAACCACTGCGGTTTTACGTCTTCCACGAAAATAATATGCCACGAGCGTGAAAGTCACGTGAACGTTGTACCTCACAGGGCCGGTCACTGTTTCGCGGCATACTATAGATACTGAATTCCTCGCGATAATATCACTATCTACAGTCGAACTGATCAACTCTTTATTGCTAAGTTTCTTGCGCGCAGCTTATAATTCCTGCTTCGTGTGCACAGAGCGCTTCTGATGAATACATTTCGACTGTTCACTCCGTTTGCCTCTCGTGTCTGTGTGTGTTTCATCTGGTGTCTAAGTATGCCCATGATCAATGTCAAGATACTAATATCCCCCTTGCGCTACTTTATAGAGCAGGGGTGCCGAACCCATTCATGTCCGCGGCCCGCATTGAGCCCTGGAGAAAGGAGGCGGGCCGCATACGACGGCTTTGGTGTAGCCAGTTCTGATATGACACAACACGGAACTTAAAACGACATAAAACGTACATAGTATTTAGGTTATTTAGCGTTGCTCAGTCACTGGGTCAGCAACCCTTTTTATTTGCTGTATCACGAAGAAACTTGACACATCTTGTTTTTAACCACTGCGACAACATCGTGTGAAAGTGATTGCGCAATTGCAATCTTAAGGACAGCGTCGAGGTGTTCGTTTGTTAGTTGTGAGCGTAACTATGACTTATTCAGGTTCATCACAAAAAACGCCTGTTCGCAGACGTATGTTGGCGCAGTCGTCTCGCGACGTAAAGCCACAAATTATTATTAGACGTCTGTTGTACCGAACATAGGCAGGTTTGTCCGGTGTTCAGATACTTTCGTCCAACGTAAGAATAAAACGAAGCCGCACAAACTTCAGCGAACCTGTTCTTATCGGTGCGTCGCACTGAAGGTCAATCTGTGCTATTTGTTAATCATCGGGAACGTCGTCAACAACAGCGGAAAACGGCGAGACAAAAAGCTCTATTCCAAGTCTCCCGCACTCGAATAATCTTTCCTCGAATTCACATCGGAGATTACCAAGCCTGCGACTGAATTGGTCCGTTTCTTTTGGCGTTGAAGATACTCGTACAAATCGGCCATGTAGGGTATGCTCAGAAATTGTGGTAGGAATGTACTAGTAATATTGATCAATAAAAAAATCTGACGCAGGGGCAGGTTTAGAGAGTCATCAGCAAAGACGACGAAAGCAACATAGAGACAGACATGGAACGTCGAACTTTCAATCTTTTATCATACGATTGATTGATTGGTTGAATGTTCAACGTTGCCTGGCTGTCCGGTAATCGCGTACAACGAATTCTCAACGGAAAACCGGCCACCATCGCCGTTTTTCCGGTGAGCCGACGTGAGCAATGGGAACTTCACCGATTTCTCGACGACAGCGGTGGACAGGCAAATCCGGCGAAGAGCGGAAGCGGCCGCTCGACGGCAGCCAATGGGCGCGTTAGGTTCGTGCTCCAGGAACATTCCCTCTTTCAGGGGATCACTTAACACCTCCAAAGTCGCATCCGGTGCACGTTCCCGGATGCACCCGGCGCAACCCTTCTTCGGAGCTGGAGAGCCGGGGAACGCTGGGGAAGAGCGAGGCCAATTCCGGAGCGTGACGCATGTTCCGGTGTAGTGGCTTTCGAAATGGCGCAACCGTTGCAACACGTTGCAACCGCCCATGCTCTTTGTGTTTCCGGAATCATTGGATGTCGGTGGTAAATAGTTATAATATTATAGAGGACTGCTATGGTCTACTGCTATGTTTACTTAAAAGCAGACGACAAAAGAAAGCTCGATAGCTCAGCGGCTCTGGCGCTCGGCTTCCGGATAGGCTCACAAACACCATAAAGGAGAGACACCCAGGGTACGTTCCCCTGAAAACCCGGGTTATGGCGCTCGGGAGCCTGCTTAACGCGCCCAATAGGACCGCTGCACGCGCTATCGTTCCACGAGCGGACGTGGCGGGCATTTCGGATGCCCGTATAACCAATCTGGAAACTGGGAAGCATGCTGTCGCCCGCCCGCTGCTGTCTGAGGGCGCCTTTGGAGCGCTTGCCTCGCGAATATGTTTTGACCGCAAGAACTTTTTCTGTGTGCCACTGTAATTTTTCTACGTGTATAAAAATATTTATCAGTTAATGTGAAGTCCAAATTTAACACGGAGTAACGAAACGCCCGCTATGGCGCCACCGTCCGCTGGAGTGGAAATCTGCGCATGCGGTTCGTCCCGCCGTTTTTCCGTCGACAAATCGTCGCATGCGGTTACCGCTTTACTGTCGTCGTCTTCGCTGTTGTCATATGCCATATGTCTCGTTTCTTAGTTATAGAGAGTCACCGGCTGTTACAGGTCAGTGGTAATAGTTTACTATCACTAATTAACGCAAGATATACCGCACGAGCGTAGAGCCCAATGATAACGCCGCGTCCGTTCATAAAGCCTGGGCAGAGTATTTTTTATTTTTTGCTCGGGGTCCACGCGGGCCCATGTCTTCCCACTTCGCCTATTCCCATTTCGCCTAATGCTTTTTAGCGGATTATCTCGCCATAGAGGTTCACCAACTTCCAACTCAACGGGGTCTCATTTGGCCTAATGTATGCTGCAGACAGTCTCACTTCGCCTACTGATCCGTGTAAAGTGAGGGAAAAGGCGGTGCACCGGTGTTCTGCCATAAGTCACTTTCGCATCTTCACATAACTTTACAGCCGCGTTGGTTTTATTGAAGCATAGGATAGCGTAGCGATTTTTAGTACTTCCTGAAAAGAAAATGCGAGGTATTTGTTATTGTTTGTCGGGAAGTCAAAGTTAATTACGCATCTCCACGTCACAACTTTATCCCTTTGCTAGTTCTATTCAATCGTGCTGCCAAAAGTAACTTTACCTGCTATATTTCGTTGCTAAACCGATGAGGTGTGTCACAGGTCACGTGCACAGGGCCACATCACAACCATCTGGTTGGTCACGGCGTACCCTTCGCCATGCCTTCGCGTTCCTTCCGCTCTTTGCACGAGTGGTGTTTTCTTTCTTTTCTTTTTTAGTGAACAAAAATAAAAAATCTGATTCTTGTTTTTTATTCCAATAAGTCCAACTCCCTGAATCGCACAAAAGACCTGCGTCCCTGCTAGCGATTTTGCAAAGTGGTAGCAGGTCCATTTCCGTGTCCAGTCTGTATGGAAATTTATCCCTTTTTACGCTAAACATTTATCCATCCATCCATTCATGAATCAACGAAAACGTTTTACTCGGTAATAATCGATTAATTTTATTATTAGTGGCATCGCATACACCGTTGTTGTTGTTGTCGGACTAGCGCATTCATTTCTTGCTGACATCACTATCGGGGCGGGACATGTATAATTAAAGCCGCCGACAGTCCCGTTTCGCCCAAGGAGATTGCACAGCACTCCCATTTCGCCTAACGCCACTCACCCCTCACGCGCCTTTTAATTCGATAATCCGGATTAGGCGAAATGGGCCGCCACTTCGGCACCTCTGCTTTAGAGGGTGTTTCCGTTAAATCCCCGGGCTAAATAATTCGAGAACGGGTGTGCCAATCGAATAAGTATTTTTGTTACGAGTATCTATCCGACACTACCTACAAGCTGAAAGAGTGGGGGAAGCTCATTATTTAAATAAAAAAATTCAAATGAGTTTCGTGAAAGAGGTAACTTCTAAAGCAGGGCGCCGTCGGCATTAAAAGGGGTACTACCCCTTTTGGGACCTTCGGTGGATACCTTTTCGAGAAAGATCTGCCATCGAAACGGGTCATTTGTTGCAGTAATTAACTGCTATTTCTATATCCTTAGTCTACGAATTCAAAACTCTTCCTCAATGCTTTTACACTTGTGTGCAATTTTGTATTGCTGGCCTTGTAAGATCACCCACAACAGACCGCTATTACATTTGTATATGTTATATTGTATTGCCAACTGTGGTTGGGATAAGCACGCTTTCTCACGTCTGTGGAAAGGTGAAAAAAATGAATAAGAAATATCACACACAACGAAAAACCTCCGAGTCGATTATCAACTCCAGCCAACATTCACTTTCGCTGGTGTCATCGTATCTTCTTCTTATTATTATTATGAGTTAATGTCAGGAGTAATATTAATGCGTCATCGTGTCATGTGTGTCATTGTCCGTAAGGACCCTTGGGGTACTAATAAATAAATAAATAAATGTGGCGCTGGTGATCGGGATTGCTTCGACCAACGTGACGAATTCTCATTCGGACTTGGACCAGCAGATGGCTTGTTGGTGGTCTTAGCCACTGGCAATCGTTATAAGATCTTCAGTGCAGTCGACATATATAAGAATATTACTAGTTATTAGTTGTTTTGTTTTTAAAATATTTAAGCGAAATAAACAGGGGCAAGTGCAAAGTGGCGAAGGCGAAGTGGTGGTGGTGGTGGTGGTGGTGATGATGGTGAAAGGGCTTGCCGTTGTCGGCCTCACGTACGTGGGCAACGTCACGACTGACGCCCTAGGGGAATGTGCGTCCTGGGCCGACTTCTAAGGGAACTGTGCCGACATATGTCTGAAAGCGTCTGAGGAAAACCGAAGGCGAAGTCTCCTCCGTAACCACATAGCACGCTCCTATAGCCAACCATCATTCCGAATGATATCATTCTGTGTCGTGATTTATTGAAAATGGGAGGCGTACGCCTTTTTTGTGACACTTATGCTGTTCATAATTGTCACAAAAAGGGCGTACGCCTACCATTTTCAATAAATCAGGACAGATAACAATATCATTCGAGATAACGGTTGGCTAGGAGCGTGCTATGCGGTGAAGTTCATTTCTAATAAGAGTGTAGACAACCCCTTTAGCCTTTCTATAGTATCTTAAATGTAAGTAAATTATTCACGTTTTCTTACTTCCTGTACCCTTGTAGCCTGTTTCATTTTATGTTTCATCAGCATACATTCGCGGTCGTCCGAGCCCCTTTCACCTAGTATATATCTACAGGATATGTCATATAAATATCTGGGCCGAATTATTTGAGAGCGCAGCACCATGCATGGGGAAACTTTCTTTATGTAAGCATCATCCATTAGCCGTATCATCCATTAGCCGTGCAGCGTGAAATTGACACGAACACGCTCATTAACTAGCTGAAAATAAAAATCAATTTCCCGTTACGTTATTTGCAAGGAATTTCTATCGTGGTTGGCGGACCACCCTGTACACAGAGTGCTTTTATTTTATAAAAATAAGCTCCACCGGGCTGTCAAGGGAGGATGTCAAGGCTATTAGAGCAACGTGAATTTCGGTTTCGCAGTTAGGGTTATACGGCCAGGCTGACATCCTCTTCGAGAAAGCATGCAACGCAAGCTGTAATTGTAGTTAATTCAATAAAAATTCGTTAAACAACTCTTTAATTAGGGGATTTCGTGCAAAAGCCAGACAGCAAACACACACACACAAATAGAGATACGATGATGAGATGGGGCTGATGCCGGCCAGACAGCAAAATGCGAGACTACAGTCGTTGAAAGCCATTCCACGTTTTAAAAAATCCCGAAACACGCACGTGCGTTAAAATGTCCATCCCCGAATTCTGTATACAAATGAGCCGAAACCGAAACCACGGCGACCGGGAACTCCGGGAGTACAGTGCCCATTCACGTCAGAGGGCCAGGGCCACGTGATTGGGAGGGATGGAGATGATTGGAGGAGGCACCGATCCGATGACCAAGCCTGCGTCACTGAAGGCGATGCGCTTCTCAGGCGCATTTTTTTCGGCATTTGCGTACCGAAATTCAGCTACGGATATTTCACGAAACGCACTCTTTTATGATTTTTTAAAAGATAGAATGGCTTTCAACGAGGATTGTCTCCTGTTCTGCTATCTCGCCTTTCCCCGACATTCCCTAATTAAAGAGTCAATGAATGAATTATCAGTATTAAGTAATCCGTCATTTCGTAGATACACACTTTCTTCATTAATTTATGTAGACAAAAAAGTAGAGAACTCCGACTTAACATAACAAAATAACAAAGTTTACTCAGACGTTTCATCCGGTCCAACCACGGTTCAGCTGCCTTAGCGAACGGTTGTGTAATCTCTCATTCAGTTTGGCACTGATGATGTCCGTCGCATGACGGACGAAACGTCTGAGTAAACCTTGTTATTTTGTTATGTTAAGTCGGATTTTCTCTACTTTTTTGTCTAGTTATGTCGTCCCCCGGAATTTGGGGTATTTTTGCATTAATTTATTTGTTGTTGTTGTCGAGAGTATGTCAGTCTGGCAGTAGAAGTCAACTGAAAAAAAAAAAAAAAAGAAAGAAGTTCACGCTGTTCTAATCGCATTGTAATTTTTTTTAAAAATATGTCCCGATTAGCAAAAAAGAAAGGCATCCGGTGGTGGTGATGTTGAAAGGGCTCGCCGTTGTAGGCCTCACATATGTGGGCAACGTCACGACTGACGCCCTGGGGGAATGAGCGTCCTGGGCAGACTTCTAAGGGAACTGTGCCGACATATGTCTGAAACCGTCTGAGGAAACGCACCCGGAATTATCATCAAGCAGGGCAACTATACCTATTGGGGCAAACCCCTTTGCACAAGAGTGTACCGCCCTTCGTATGTATTTCTTCATTCTAAAGCATGGCGCCGTCGGCACTAAATGGTCGCAACCCCTTTTGGGACTTTCACTGTATACATTTAAGAGGAAATCTGTCACGAACGCGGGTCATTTGTTGCAGTAATTAATCGGTTTCGGTTTGCATATTTTTGTCGCGGCGAAGCACAAAAGGACGGAATTTATTTGTATAATTCATTGGTGGATAAGGGAGTGGAAGAGCGTCCTTTCGCGCTTCACCGTTACGTTTTTCACGGAACTCGTTCGAAGTTTTAATTTATAACGAGCACCTCCCACTCGTTCGCACGGTGCGCAACTTGTAGGCGGTATCGGTCAGACACTCAGTTCTTGGATCGGAGCACGGGTTCGCGAATTATTTAGCCCGGCGATTTAACCGAAACACCCCGTATAGTGCTTTCTGGTAAGGCGAAGCGCGATAACCACGGTTTATTTGTTCTCGTTGTTGGAACGATACAAAAAGATGGCCACACACACTTTGAAGGGCCACGTTCAAATTAATGCGTAGAGACAACCCCGTTTTCTGGGACATCTTGCATAACCTTACGTACATCGCGCGCGTTATCCAAATATGCGGCCGTTTGAGTCACAAGGTGACGCGGGTGGGTTTATAATGGAACACATGTACGCATTGTTTGCCCTTGTTACGGCAGACGACCTCGACCCTGAGTCACTGTAGCACGACTACCCACGGCCCAGTGCATTTGCCCCGCGTAGCGTCGGATGGCCGCTAAATGTCACGCAATTCGGGACGTGAACGTGCGCGGTAAGAAAATTACGTCGCCGTCAGCCCGAATCGTTTTCTTTCGTTACAATGCGTCGTTGTTTTGGAAATCACACTTCTATACGTACACACTGCACCCAAAGTAGAGGAGTTGGAAATGATGCCTCGTTTATCATGTCAGTGGATCGCAGTTGAAAGAGAATATGCCGAAAGCAGCGTCTGCATGGGGTTTAACCGCGGTCGTTTCGCCCTTCACCCTGAATTTTTTTTCCCAAGTTGTGAGCCAAAACATTGCATACACCCTAAGCTGCGAACTAAGTAAGGCGGACTACAGGCTGCCAGAGGACCGGTATAGTATTGGCGCTTTTTTGCACTACCATATGCGACATACCGCTACCCCATCAACGGTAGAACCTCGAGTGTGTCTTTCCTTTTCCTTCCTTTTTTTTTTTTTTCACATATCCATGGTATAGAAGTTACAAATCATGCAATTCGAGTGAAGGAGTTGCGTTGATCCCGACCAAGTCCCATCTCACGACACGTAATTTGTCGTCGACTGCCGCAACTCCTGAACACTGGCATTCATGTTCGCAGCGACGACCGAAGGACAGGGCTGGAATGCGACGAAAGAATCCCACTCGGAAGTGGCCCTCTCGTATAAGGCGGGAAATCTGTCTGTCGGGAGCAGAATTTCATCGGGTGATATGCCATCGATTTATCTCTCTCTCGAATGCAAATCCTATCTCTCTCTCGAATGCAAATCCTATCTCTCTCTCGAATGCAAATCCCTTTTTTATTGGCTGTCTGAAAAGCGGATGGCACACTTTTACTTCACCGGATACAACACAACAACAACAACATAGATGAATGGATGATGATGATGTGGGATGTTTCCCTGCGTTGAGTGCAGGACCCTACCCCATTCCAAAGAGGTTCATATGAGAGGATGACGAGGGAAGGAAATCCCTACAGTTCGTAAAGGAGGCCGGTGGCCCTCAGAAAGGAAAGGAAAGCGCCAAGTGCACGGCACTGATGTCCAGGGTTACTCCATGGGCCGAGAACTTTGCAGATGTTGAATGGCCTCTGATCGAGCATTTCAAGTTGACATTTAAAGGATACAACCAGAGCATCAAACCCCACTTTCTTTTTTTCCGGTTCAGCTGCAGGAGGACATACATATCGGTTCCAAACCGGCTCAATAACCGGTTCGGGACCGGTTCATTCCACGAGGTATACGTCCTAAAATAAACGGTCGGAAAGTTCCGTACGCTTTATTTCTCTCGGCGCATTGTTAATCGTCGTTCTGTACAACGTATCGTGTTTCAGAACCGATGTCCTGTTCTGAGCCCACAAGAAATAAGTAGGGTTCCGCGTTTTCAGTTTTTACTTTTGGGCGAATTCAGTGTATGTTTTTCGATGTTTATTGATTTTCACGAAGTCGGCGTTTTTCGATGTTTTTCCCCGCGCGTACATGGTTGACCCGACAATTATAGGCGAATAGAAATCCCAATGTAATTTCCGCACGACGCTCATTCAACGTGGCGTTGTTCGCTGCGGTGGCGTTTTACGGTTAACGAATTTTACGGTCTACATTGTTTTAACAACCATCGTATTTCTGTATAGCTTTCTGATCTCCATGAAGAACTTGCTGGGCCTGTGCAGTAAGTTATCTCTATCATCGTTCCTGGAATGTCCCTCTGTATTCGGCGTTTTTCGATTAAAGCCGAATGACGGAAAATTTACCAGGCGTATGTTTTTCGGTGTTTTTCGGTTATAACCGAAAACGCGGAACCCCAGAAATAAGGAATCGTCAGAACACTGTCAGCGTTCCGGCCATACCCGGCGACCTCCCTTTATTCCTCCGGGGGAACCCTTCCCATTCTAAAACGGCATATGCAGTAATGTACATCCAGCATGGGAAGAAGAGAGCGAGTGACAAAAACGAGACACCCTATAGAGAAAGAGAGAAAACCGTGACAATCCGTTACGGGTCGTTGCGTCTGCGGACTACCATCAAGTCTTTCTCACGTCCGCGACTTCTTGTCATAGTAGGGTGACATTTTTTTTTTTTTTCGCCTTTGCCTCGTACAAACGGATCGTAACTATGCTTAATTTTTCCAACGGTAATAACGTTAAAAAGCGAAGGATCGTAAGAGGGTCGTGTCAAATTCAACGTCTTGGACATTACTACACTCTTAAAAATGAACTTCACCGCATAGCACTCTCCCCGCCAACCATAATCCCGAATGGTTAGCGTGCTTACGTGGAGACTAGGAGGCACCCGGGTCCGAATCCCGGCTGTGCTGTCTGGGGCTCTTCCTGGGTTTTCCTCGGACGATTTCAGACATATATGTCGGCACAGTTCCCGTAGAAGCCGGCCCAGGACGCACATTCCCCCATGGTGTTATTCGTGACGTTGCCCCACCTCTGTGAGGCCGACAACGGCGAAGCCATTCACCACCACCGCTTCATTTTAAAACGTGTGCTAGTAAATGAAAGATATATAAGAGTTATCTGTCACGCGTATTGAGTGGGTTACGAGCAATAAACTGTTACATTTTCACACACGTGTACGAAGTTCTGACATCCACATCCCCATATCATCCTCATCATGTATCCCAGAGGACGCCCGCCCTTTTCCGGGTTGAACGGAATGAACGTCTAATCAACCGACGCAGGTCATTTGACACACAGATATCCGGATGGTGCGGGTCGCTACAGATAGTAAGCTGACCCATTGTTATTGATTATGTCGACCGTGAATCAGGAAGTGCATGGTTCCAACGCTTCCACCGACAACATTCGTCGTTGAACCACGACGAAAAAAAGGGCTGCGGAAAGTAGGGCATGCACAGTGCATTTCACATTATCTCATACGACAACAACCCAATCACTCGATCATTTGATTAAGGTTTTCCTAATGCGAGAATGGCTCAAAGGAGAAAGAAATCACGTTATAGAAACACCTCGCAACTAGTAAGTCACCCGTTCCCGGCAGAGGGAGTGCTCCAGTCACTTATGCATTACACTGACTCCGTCAGGACACAACGTTGATCCAATCCACTTGGTCGCAAAAACATTGACGCTGTCCATTCTGGGCCTGACACAAGCAGCAAACCTACTTTTTTTAGAACGGGAGGGGTACGCCTTTTTTTTTTTTTTTTTTTTGCGACACTTACGCTGTTCATAATTGTCACATAGAAGGCGTACACCTCCCGTTTTCAACCAATCAGGGCAGATAACGATATCATTCGAGATGATGGTTGGCTAGGAGCGTGCTATGCGGTGAAGTTCATTTTTAAGAGCGCACGATGGCTGCGCGCCACTGGCTGCAGGGTTGGCTAGTTTTGGCTACTTTCTCATGGTGCATCCATGACTTTTCGGTGTTTTGACCCGGCCACCCTGATATTTGCTTCCACGGCGCAAATTGCCCGGAGGGACGTAGCCCCACTGTACAAGTCGATCTTACGAAGAGAACATTAGGAACACGGAGATAAACACTTTGGCAAACAGATGATGAAAGATGGAAGTCACTGAAAAGGTTAGCCAGGCTGTACACACTTAAAAAGAAAAAAGGGTGTACTTTAACTCCTTTCCTTGCCACATATATCACTCCCTTTTGGAGAGTACAATTACACTCAAAAAAGGAGCCTCCTCACTCGGTTACGCTCTGACCCCCTACTGGAGAGTAATATTACTCTCCGGCAGTGAGTAAGGGAGTAATGTTACTCCCTTGACGGAGTGAGGAGACTCCTTTTTTGAAAGTAATTGTACTCTCCAAAAGGGAATGATATATGTGGCAAGAAAAATGTGTTAAAGTACACCTTTTTTTTTTTTTTTTTAAGAGAGATAGGACTCGAACCCACATCTTCTGGATTAGAGCTAAGCTAACACACCTCCCCAGCGACTTCCAAGGGCGCGTCATCTGAAGGGACAAACCAATCCAGCCTCATAACTTCAATTGTCCCGTGTTGGTAAACAGAATCCGGCAAACACATATTTCATTCAATTACTCGGACTATATCAACATACGGGTAGTCATTGAAGGCGTTATTCGACCTCCATTCTGAAGGAGACGAACAACTGTGTAAATAAAGGTCGAGGTCGCGAAAATGTGTCGACTACGGTGAGGAAAATCAAGTTAAGGCGTATATCTAACCCTCGTTTTACACAGTCAGAACTTGACAAGACACGATGTCATTCTGGACAGTCACGAACGTGTTCGGAGGAGAAGTTCTTTTTTTTATATTTTTTTTTCCCTGAGGATGTAACACATTTAGAAAGCAACACAGTATAAGCTATTCCATCGCTGCATGTTGTAGTTATAGCACTCTTACAACAGGATTTCATCGGAATGCCAATCGACATCATTCTCTTCCCTGATTGTTAAAAACTGAAGGCCGTTTCGTGTGACTTATTTAGTTACGTTAATTGTCACAAAAAAAAAAGGCGTATGCCCGGCGCTCTCCACAAATCAGGAGTGAACAGTATCATTCCGTGGCTTCACTGTGCTATGTCGTGAAGATCTGCTTTAAGAGTACTGCGAGTGTATAACCGTCAACTTGACCCGACTTTCCAGGAAGAAACATTCATATACAAGCACTCGAATACGAATAACACATTGTCACTCGCACACTTCGGAGTCTTGCACCACTACTGCAGCGAGCCTATCTGTTTGAGATCCTCTAATTGGACAAGACACCTGTCGCGCGTTTGTTTTTGACACCCTCCGTGACACCCCATTTTATCCGAGAGTGTTACGCAGAAAAATAACGGGCGTACCTTTGATTGTGCACTCCCATGTCTTTATCCGAGTCAACTTTTAGACTTTGACACAAACACGGCGAGAAGATCCCCGTACTAGAAGAAGAGCATCGGACGACGTGCGATATCCATTAGCGACGTATCCATTTGGCATCGGGGAAGCTTTCCACGAGCGGCACAATCACTACGATAAAAACGGCAGAATGAACTCCCCGCTCCACAAAGCAGCGCCGTCGACCCACTAAGGTCACGTGACGTTACGTGACGCTTCCTCGGCGCACGCAACTAAACGGACTGGCGCCTACGTGGTGATCGCACGCATCATGCTTTCCCCCATTCTACCGTTTGGGGAGCGCTTATACCGGGTGTCTCAGTTAAATCCCCGGGCTAAATAATTCGCGAACCGGTGCACCAACTTTCTTTTTTACAAGTATCTGTCCAATACCGCCTACAAGATGCGCACCGCGTGAATGAGCGGGAGGCGCTGATTATTTAAATAAAAATTCGAATGAGTTTCGTGAAAGAGGTATAAAGCAGGGCGCAGTCGGCATTAAAATGGGTACTACCCCTTTTGGGACCTACAGTGGACACCTTTTAGAGAAAAATCTGCCACCGAAGCGGGTCATTTGTTGCAGTAATTAATTGGTTTCGGTTTACGTATTTTTGTCCCGACTGGTCGCGGCGAAGCGCAAAAGGATGTAATTCATTGGTGTAAGGACGTAATTCATTGGTGGACATGGGAGTTAAAGAGCGTCCTTTTCCGCTTCACCGCGACCAGCCGCGACAAAAATATGTAAACCGAAACCAATTAATTACTCCAACAAATGACCCGCTTCGGTGGCAGATTTTTCTCTGAAAGGTGTCCACTGAAGGTCCCAAAAGGGGTAGTACCTATTTTAATACCGAGAGCGCCCTGCTTTAGAAGTTACGCTTTTTTACGAAACTCATTTTAATTTTTATTTAAATAATGAGCGCCTCCCGCTCATTCACGCGGTGCGCATCTTATAGGCGGTATTGGACAGATACTCGTAAGAAACAAAGTTATTCGATTGGTGCACCGGTTCGCGAATTATTTAGCCCGGGGATTTAACTGAGACACCCGGTATATGAAGACATGTCGCCTTTTGACTGATCAGATGAGTCCATCTTCCTTCCATTGCCAACTATCGCTCGGCGCGATCATGATCGCGGCAGCCTTGCCAGTGCTTCGTGATCGCACTCATGATCGCGATCATCAGGCTTTGATAAGGCATTGCGATCATGATTGCGCCGAGCTATATTGAGAATCGGAGGACGGGGCAAGACGGCCACATCACATTTCTAAATAGCCCATCTCCTTGCCGCATTGTCATCAAGTACACTCTAAAAACAGAACTTCACCGCATAGCACGTTGTGCGCCAACCATTGCCGCGAATGATACGGTTATATCGCTTCTGATTCGAAGAGAGAGGTGGGCGTACGCCTTTTTGTGGCAATTTGGATATATGAAAATTGCCACAAAAAGGCGTACGCCGCACTCTCTTTTCAAATCAGAAGCGACAACCCTATCATTCTTTGCAATGGTTGGCGCACAGCGTGCTATGCGGTGAAGTTCTGTTTTTAGAGTGTAGGAAGAGTGTAGGCTTTTGTATGGATTGCGGCCTTGGCTTCGTTTCACTCTTAAAAATGAACTTCACCGCATAGCACGTTCCCAGCCCACCGTCATCTCGAATGATATCGTTATCTGCCCTGATTTGTTGAAAACGGGAGGCGTACGCCTTTTTTGGTGACAATTATGAGTGGCATAAGTGTCACACAAAAAAGCGTACGCCTCCCGTTTTCAACCAATCAGGGCAGATAACGATACACTCTTTTAAAAATGAACTTCACCACATAGCACCCTCCTAGCCAACCATGCATCATCTCGAATGACAACGTTCTCTCCCTTGATTTGATGAAAATGGGAGACGTACGCCTTTTTTTGTACAATATGCCGTACATAATGGTACAAAAAAGGCCTCGCCTCCCGTTTTCAACGAATCAGGACTTCGTTCCAAGGCCTTGATCCAGTCTCATTTCGTGTCTGCGCTGCACTGACGGTTTATCTTTCGGTTTCTTTTTCTTTTTTTGTTATTTTGAGTTTCTTTCTATTTGAGTTTTTCTTTCTTTTTTTTGTGTGTGTAGCAAGCCTGCATCAGCCTGGCTCACATTTCCCCTTTTCTTTCTATTAAAAATATTCCCTTCCCCCGGATAAAATATAATGACATTATATTACTCATTACACCCACATATTGCTCTTTACCGAGCCGTAATACATGGAATAAGGGTTGTAAGCCCAGTAGTTGAAAGTATCCAAAAGAACAGTCGTCCTTGTCTTTTCTTTAGTCCGTGCCTTTGTTGCCGCTTACATACTATGGATACGCAATGCATTGCATCTCTGCTAGAATTTGTCCACACAGATGATGATGGTGTGGAACTGCTTGTCGTTGTCGACCACGGGCAGCGTCCTGGGCCGACTTCACAGGGAACTCCATCGACACTTGTCTTATACTCCTGACAGACGGGCATGTTTCAACTCCCTTACACAAAGGGACACCTAACGGAAAGGCGTTGCGTGACGTGACACACGGCAAAGGAGAATCTCCTTTTACGAAGCGGTCCTTTTGGGAAACTGAGATGGACGATCTACTTTTCATCTGTAAAGGCGTATGGCGTCGCCTCGAACGAAGGGCGATACGACGACACAATACTCTCGCACGAAGTCAATACCGTGTTTTCATTTTTCGAGTACGCCGCGTCCGCGTGCAGATATTGCTGTTGTGGTACGTTTTTTGAATTCATCGATCGCACTGCAGTGTTTACGTACGGCTTGGGACAAAAGCTTTCGGGACACGGCGCTGGCGTATTTCTTCATCGGGGCTGCAGCCTGCTAGCTATTAGGAATAGATCGAATAAGAAACGGATTCCATTCATCTCTCAGTGTGTGTGTGTGTGTGTGTGTGTGTGTCCACTCCTGCTTGCTACCTCGGGATCGCTCCAATGGAGAAATGCCACACTCCGGTGTTCCGTGAACTTTCGTCAATAGCTGTACGTGTAGGCTGACGCTAACGGAAGTGACTAGCGCAACATCTTTGGCGATATTTAATATTTGGTTCTGTGTTCTCGGAGTTTATTTCTGGGCGTTACCGGAGGATGTTTTTCGGAGTTTATCTTTTTCTTTTAAAAAAAACGGAGTTTTCCGGAGTGTATGATTTACAGCTCAGAAATTCGGAGAAAACTAGACGACTTACGCACTGTTTTGCAGCGAAAACGCAGTTCTCATATTTATTGTTTCAACACTAAAGAGACGCGAGATTAACAATACATTTCGTGTGACGCACACTGAGGTGTTCCGCAATTCCAAATGCGCCCGTTCCGTGTGCAGTGCTCACTGTTATGCGGCAGTACTTACATACGACAACCTCTGCATCGCGATCGCGGCACGATGTCAACTCCTCAGAACCAGGGCACTCCTTGACGTGGTCTCAGGGCAGCTTGTCCCATCTTGTCTTCAACACTGCAACTAGTCGCCCTTTCAAAGAGACCACTCCGTATGACCTCGGTTCGATGCTTATTTTAACGCTTGGGCCACGTGTCGGACACAGAAATCGGGAAATAGACTGGGGGAAAACCTGGGCGGTGAATCCTCAAGTGGTCGAGATGACCGCCGAAGAAAAGGGTGTATGTCAAGGGTGTGGTTATCGGGGAAAACATCTGCCAAGCGGAGTTTTTCGCGGATTAATCCGAATTGCTTAAAATTTTACCAGAGTACGTTTTATCGGATTTTTTCGGATAAATCCGAAAACCCGGAACCCAAGCTCTATTTTCCGAACGAAACAGCAAAATGAGCTCGCTTTTGCCGTGCGTCACCGGCACGAACTCCTTTCGCGAATGTGTCCTTTGCAGCTGTAAAAGACCCCTAATTTAAAAGAGTTGAAATGTGTGTCAGGGGATATTAAAACGCCCGAGGAAAGCTCGGGGAAAACACTCGGACAGCAGAGCCGGATTCGGACCCGGTTCAGCGCATAACGGAACTTGACCGGATAACACGCTGCGCGTACGTCAACCATTATGACGAATGATAGGATTGTCGCTTCTGATTCGAAGATAGAGGAAGGGCACACGCTTTTTTGTGTCAGTCGTTAAAAATCAAAACTGACATAAAAAGGCGTACGCGTCGACTATTGGCCGCTAGTGTAAGGGCAAATACTGAAACCGCAACTGAAAGGACAGTCGTAAGAGAAATTATAAAAACTGGAAAAGACGCCATAGAGCCGGTCTCAGAATGACACCGCATTCAATCGGGCGAAAATCGATTTTTTTTCTTTTTTACGTAGACATCCGTAAACTCGTCGAAAAAAAGGACAACAAAAACCTCGAGCAAATAATATCGTCCCCAATGAAATTCTTCGTGAGCATATTCCCCCCCTCTATCGCGACCTTTTAACGGGCCGTTAGTTTTTACCTCGTATATCTCAAACTGCAAGCCGTAAGAATAGAAAGGAATAAACCTAAAAGTGAAGCGAGATAAAAATACAAACAATAGACGGGGCCATAAATTTCTCCCCACCCGTAAGGTTGGCCCGAAGGCGAAATGTCTTCCAATTGGACGGTCGCAAATCCCATTCATTTCGGCGAGGAAAGGAGATTTTGCGCTTGCTATCCAAGTGTCATTTTCAGGCTCAAGAGAAACCTTATGGGCGTCCTTGGTAGGCCGTTCTGCGTGGAACGTATATTGGCCCCACCAGTTTCGTAATTTCTTTTTTTGCTTCTGCCGGGCTGGGCTGGGTCATTCCACGCCAACTATTCCAATCGTGCCCCTCGAGCATTTCGCATGTTCTGCCAAGCAGAGAGGGTCGAGCCAGACAAACCGTGTTTAGGTACCTGGTGGTATCACGTAATGAGTTCCTTCTGAAGCTGGGGGTAAGTAACATCACGTGATACGCCCGTTTCGGTTTCTCTCCCAATAGACTTCTACCCGAGAAACTATCATGACGTTGGTAGACAGACCGAAACAAATCCGAAGGGGAGGGTTGGGTTCCACGATTGGGCACCAGTTCGCTGCCTCCTACTGAAAGAAAAGTAGGACCGAAGTATCCCCTCAAGACCGTGGCTTTCGGGCGCGACCTTGTTCGTCTCTACCTTCGGGCGTATAGTAGTTCAGCCGTACCAAATTGTTGGCGCTGTCGAACTCTATGACGTCACTTGTTTACAAAGAGGGTGAGGTCTATATCTTGGGTGATACAGGTGGACAGTGTGGCACCACGCGATGTGCTCCATAGAAACCTTAAGGAGTAAGATTTCCTATGATGTGCTCCTTTCGGTCCTCCTCTCCACTTTTTTCTTCCTAGCTTTTCTCCACTATTGCTTCACAGACAGCTTCGTGACAGGAGCAGATGGTGAGTGGCATCAGGGTGATATCACGCGATTGAGTTCCTTTCTGTCCTCTTCTCCCTTTGTCCTTTGGACATGCTTTCTCCCCTGCTCTCGTATGCTGAGCAGACGTTATGCTGCTGCGCTATTGTATTGGGCCGTGAATGACCTTTTCGGATCGGCTGATATCGATCAGTGGCGAGAAGTCGTATATGTGAAACGCACCTCCCCATCTTGATCGCACCAAGAAGGGTTATCGCGACAATACAATGCCACGCCATTTAAATCCAGTACGACTTACGTTTCTCCTTTTTCTTTTCATTTTTTTTTCTCTTTCCACTCGTATATTCTATTCCACTGTCTTTGCCGCATGTGCGGTGGTGTTCTTACACTCGCAAATTTGGTCGGGATGACCCGGAGACCTCCGAAGTATATTTCTGTCGTCTTTTCGGAAGGACGGTGTTGCTCAGGTAGTTCTACGGCAAATGACCCAATTGAACCCTCGGATATTTTTCACCCGCAAAATTATATGAGATATTCTATTTATTCTTTGTAGATTAAAAAAAAAAATTAAATTGTGTCGGGGTGGGGGGGCAGCATGAATTGAGTTATACGGCCGAGCGTAGACACCTACTGGTATTCGAAGAGGGGATGAATCTACGAGGGGTGTTCAAGTCAAACCGGGACTTTCTGTCTCCTGAGTGTACAAATGGCTCGCGCTACTTCTTTTTCGTCATTTTCACACGCGACAGGCCTCACCACGTGGTGGTCCAAAGTTTGTGGAAAACGGAAGACACGTGCTGGACAAGATGGCCGACAACGAGGTGAGCGCGCACAATGAACAGCGAATTGTCATGAAGTTTCTCGTGAATGAAGGCGTAAAGTCATCTGAAATTCACAGAGGACTTCGGGTTCAGTATGGCCACGATACATCTAGCTGCACCAAAGCGTTTGAGTGGTGCAAACGGTTCCGAGACGGCCATACATCAGTGCAAGACGATTCCGGCCTGGGCGCCTCAGAGCCCAGTGTCAGAGTTCCTGAGAACATCCAACTTGTGGAGCGCCTGATCTTCAAGGACCGATGGGCAACATGTCTCGAACTGACTCGAAAGACGGACCTTTCTGTGGGAACGTTGAACACTATCATTCATGAACACCTCCAGTTTGGGAAAGTTAGTGCCCGTTGGGTTCCGAGGCAACTCTCTGTGTTTGACCGGCGGAGAAGACTGGAAATCTCCCAAGAGGTAAGGTACCGTTTCGACACTGAAGGACAGCCGTTCCTTGATCGGGTCATCACGTGTGATGAAACGTGGGTGCACCATTTCACTCGCGAGTCTAAACGCGCATCAAAACAGTGGCAGCATCCGGGCTCGTCAGCTCCCGGAAGCTCGTCCCACGCTGGCAGCTCCCATACTCGTGCACATATACGAAATCATTTACCACCCGAGTACATTTCCGTGTCCTGCTCCCTTTGCGCATGCGTCACAGCGGTCGTGTTCATCCGTGCATCTCTGTATCCGTGTCGTGTGCCCGTGCATTGTAATACGGAGTTCGTACACTTTTCGGGTTAAACAGGAAGCGACGTTCACATCTCGGAGCTGTAGACCAAGAATTACACGTGTGAACACATGATTACAATGCATCCCCTGTTGCTGGCAAAAAAAAAAAAATTGTCATGGGACGAGCGGCCATAATAGCGTGAGTGTTAGCTTTAATCAGCTGTGCACCAACGATGCCATGTTTTGTTGCAATGTACCTATAACGGCCACCCATTCAATAAATGCGAACGTCTAATCACTACGTGTACGTAGAGCTCTAGGTGAGAAATTGACCTCTAGTGAACTTTCCTAATTTCTGCGTGATCATCACGGTGCCTTTCAGTTTGGGGTTGTCAAATCTGTGACAAATACGTATTTCAAATTGATATGTTTAATGAACACGGACGAACACGAAAATGAACGAAAACACACACGAGAAAATGAAGGAACTCTGCAAACGGCAGTCCACACGTGCATAGTTCCTGTGACTACCACGGGGTGGTTGCAGTAATGGCAGTGCCCATTCCTTGGATCGCGTTATTCTTTGTGTGTGTGGGCGAAGCTGTGGTGGCCAACAGATAAGCACCTCGCTCCAAAGCACGTGGACTTCTTACCTGGAATGAGCAGTTTGGGCTCATTCCTTCGGTCGAGGATATTTCAACCTATAAGCACGTGCTCGTTTCAAGATTTGGACGTAACCGGGTTCGAATCGCGGTGCCGGATGTACTGTCCTTCCTGGGGTTTGCTCAGACACTTTCAGACATATGTCGGCATAGTTCCCTTAGAAGTCGGCCCAGGACGCACATTCCCAGCTAGAGCGTTAGTCGAGCCGTTGCCCAGCACGTCTGTAAGGCCGACAACGGCGACCTCTTCTTGAAAACTTGTTCGTGAAAAATCGGGTTTAACCCGAAGACGAAGAACCATATTTATATCGCGTGCTATATAAAAAGATAAGAAATGATGCAGTATGCGCCACGCCTTGTACAGCTCACCCGAAACACACCTTTTGTTCATGCTGCGATGGCGCGTGCAAAAGGCATCAGTACACACATTTCTCCGTTCCTTCACATTACCGATGGAGACTGATGTGAACATGGTTTTCTTTCGCGAAGCAATCTTACAGAAACATTGCGGTTTCAGTAGCCCGAAATTCAGGAAGAAAATGATACGCGCGCAAAGTGGCTGGGTGTAATGTAATATACTTACGGTTCGGTCGATAAGACGACGATTGCAGGGGCCTAGGGGGCGCTCGATGTCATCTCGTTGCAAAACTCTGCATGCAACCCACACAGTCTGTAAAAGCCAGAGAGATGCTCATAAAGAAGATTGTATGGTGACAATTATGCCGAACATAATTGGAACAGAAAAGGCGTACGCCACCTTTTGTCAACAAATCAGAGGAGAGAAAGTCGTCATTCGAGATGGTGGTTGGTTAGGAGGTGAAGTAAATGCCATTCCGTTTAATGCATTAAGTTTGCTGTGTGGCTATTACGGTAAGTAGGGTATGATTCGTTGTTGTTGTTGTCCCCTGATGTGCTGAAAACGAGAAGCGTACGCTTTTTCTTTTTTGTGTGTGACATATATGCAGTTATGTTGAGTGTCCCAAACTTTCCGCCAATCAAGAGTGATAACGCTCTTCCATTCTGTATACAATCACTCTTAAAAATGAACTTCCCCGCATAGCATGCTGCTAGCCAACCATCATCTCGAATGATATCGTTATCTGCCCTGATTCGTTGAAAACGGGAGGCGTACGCCTTTTTTGTGACAATTATGAACAGCGTAAGTGTCACAAAAAGGCGTACGCCTCCCGTTTTCAACAAATCGGGACAGATATTGATATCATTCCAGATGATGGTTGGCTAGGTGCGTGCTATGCGGTGAAGTTCATTTTTAAGAGTGTAGCAGCCGCGGCGGTGCTGGTGTGGCGGGAAACATCCCACATCATCATCATCATCATCATTCATCTATGTTGTTGTTGTTGTTGGTGTGGCGCGTCAGCCGGTTCTTACAGCGATCCCCAAGTGACGCCACTGACAGTAGTTAACGACACTCTATTTCGGTGAGGATGAGTATAGGGGTTTCTCGTGGCGACCCCACTGGCGAAAGTAATTTAATGAACAGCAAATGTTGCGATGAAGCTCACAGCTTAGACAAAAGAACGATGCGTGAAAGAACATGGAACACGCTCCTTTCCATGGAGATGCACCACATCATCATCTCATCTATGTGTGTGTGCATGCGTGGAGATGGTACAGCACTCTCTTTGTTGCCCCATTGAAGCAGCTACTTAGAAGCTAGACAATGGACGATTCTCGCAGTGTGGAAACAAAACGATCGACGCACGCTTTCTCAGCTGGCTCATTCACGAAGCTGTTGCACAAGCTACTGACTCACACCGGAAAGCAGGCCCCGATGGCCTTGGTATAGCTGTCGGAATGTTCCCTTCTGGTTTTACGTTCTACGCTGCCAACCATTTGGTGACGTTATTACCGAACTGTTTTTCTTCCTCAAGCTGGGAAATGCCCCTTCGTGTTCCGCCGTAAGTGCGTATCAGAAAAAGTAAGGGATCGATCTATTCCTTCGAATGTTTGCAGGTAACTGGTGTAACTTCGTAGCGAATAAGTAGGACACTGTGTATTAGAGTAAAGACCGCGTTTACCCCCGATTTGCATAATAATCGCTTCACGTAAAGCCCGAAAGCAAAGCTGGCAAACTGCCAATTTAGACGCCAATACTGGTATACTGGAGACCGCTGAGCACTTTGGACACTCAGACAGCTGTTGCACATCTTGCGTTCATCTAAAGTGCGCGAAGAGCTTTCTTCTTCTTCTCTCTCTCTCTCTCTTTTCTTCTTTCACACGAAAATCTACTATTCCAGCCGATATCACCCGATTTCACCCTGTTTCCTGGCTCTCGAAATAATACCCGATTTTTAAGAAACATAAAATCCGAAGACACAAAGTCCCTATACGCGAACAAGCCCCACCTCTTTTCTTTTTGCGAGATGGCTTCCCACTCTGAGCAAAGTATATATTCTTGCTTCTTTTCTTCTTTTTTTTTTTTTCTTGTTTCTTTTCAAGCCAGAGGAAATGGTTCGTCTCCTTTCTATTTTTGCTGGAACAACGTACGCTGCAACTGATGAAATGGACGCGGCGTCGCGTGTGTAGAGGATATTTGTACGAAAGATAACGCGTCCAGACCGAAGTGACGACGACATTCTTGTACAAGATACTCGTAGGAAGTACTTAAGTTACAAGTTACTGAGTACCAGTCAAAAAGTAACCAAGTAGAGTAAATACTGAACACTGAAAAATATCTGAGCACAATGCTGATTACTCGAAAAAGTTACTCGTTACTTTCAAGATAAATTTTTGTCGAACACGTGCAAAGTGGAGATAAAAACGGATTCTCGTTCGAGCACCCTCCTTTCCCCACGATATTATTTTATTAATACTGCGGGTCAACATGACCCAAGCAGGAGAGGCAATACACGTAATACAAATAGTACAACACATAACACAGTTGTAGTAATAATACAACACACAAATAAAGATACGATGACGATATGGGGCCGATGCCGGCCATCAGGCTGGGCGCTGCCCCATAGATAGATGATGGTGCATGGAGATGAGGATTCCGATAATCAAAGCAGGGTGGAGAGGCCTGTTGATGTCCCAAAGGGTGACGGAGACCGTGGTGCATATACACCACCAAGCAATACAAGTGATATGCGCATGTACAGAATTGCAAGAAGACGGGAAAAAAAGTCACAATAAAGAATGTTCCAACTCTTTCACGAAGTTGTCAGAATCAAATGCACTGAAAGGTTCCAATCTTTTTCTTTTTTCCTTTCGTGTTAGCGCCGCGAAGCAACTGTGGCTATGAGCGGCGTAAAGATGAGGACAGATGGAGAGAGGACAGCAGGAAGGAGTGGGGGACAGGGGGTTAGTGCGCCTTCTGGGCCGACTTCAAGGGGAACTGTGCCGACATTCGTCTGGAAAAGTCTTCGGAAAACCCAGGGAAAACCTGAGACAGCACAACCGGTGGTAGGATTCAAACCCACCACCTCCCAGTCTTCAGCACGACACCAACGAGCGAGACGCCTTAATCCACTCGGCCATGCCGCTGGTACACTCTTCCCCACATATGAACTTCCCCACATAGCACACTCCTAGCCAACCATCATCCCGAATGACAACGTTTTCAACAAATCGGGTGCGAGAACGTTGTCATTCGGGATGACGGTTGGCTAGGAGCGTGCTATGTGGGGAAGTTCATTTTTAAGAGTGTATGGTTCCAATCTGTTACTGTACGAGGGAAAAAAACTGTACTTGAATCCATCTGTTCTCGCGAAAATTGGTTCTAACAAGTGTACACGCTGACTGTTTCGCGTCCTTCTTGTTGTGAGAGGTCCCACGCAATCTTTGAGTTCTAAATTAACTCTTCCAGTCATTGATTTGCACAAAAGTAACAGCCTAAGTAATTTTCTCCGTGCTTCCAGTGTGGAAATATTGTTTTGCTCGAGTAAAAGAGACGGACAGTCGCTCCTAGCATATTTGTTAAATAAACCTGACAGCCTTCTTCTGTACCCGTTCTAGTTTGAATGATATCTTTTTTTAATGTAATAATAATAATAATGTGATATATCTCCACCTCCCCGACGGACACCTCGCCCGATAAGGAATACCCATGCTGTGCTTATAGGAAGAGCTAACGTAACTGGGCGTGTAGCATCTAAAATTCATCTACTGCTTTATAATCAACGGTGCGTCTGTATTGTCAACGTCTGTAGTCCGGCTCGCTCACTCCATGAAAACTCCATGAAACACCGGTCCCTCCCCTGGTTTCGATAAACCTCAATCACTCACCAACGTGCACTTGAGGCTAAAACATTGTCCCGTCTTATCAACATCGCCCATTTCTGCAGGCAACGCCAGAGACAGACGGACGTACCCCCGGAATATCTCAGATGAACGCGCTATATACACATGTAAGTGGCAAAGCAGCCAACGGAAACGGACGAAGTTATTTATTTCTCAATCTTGCCGAAAAAGTAAATGAAAGTTAATACAGTAACTGCCACAAGTTAAGATGTTAAATACTGGCATTTGAAAATATTTGTAAGGTACCAAGTTAATATTTTTATTTAAGATGGAGTAACTGGAATAGAGTATCGAAGTTAAGTAGGTCTATGGACGCTGACGATACAGGACATGACTGTGCACCGGGAAACAACAGGAGCCCCCAAAAGCGGAACTGCAATGGGGGGCTTAGCCATATGGCGTCGTTTATAGCTCGTTGCTGTCAGGCTATCAGGGACAAGGAATTCCAGGACGGGGCTTCCTGTCGTTGCCTTAACGTGGTCCTTTCAATGTTAGTTTCGGAATTCCAGGAAGGATGTCAACATGCAAAAATAGAAGCAGAAACGACGGCATCGCCTTCTTAGTGGGCCAGTACAGTAGCCTGAAAAATATTTTGTGACGGGTTCTTCGGGAAAATTTCCTCTCTGTTTTCACTTTCCGAAATGGAGTACCAAGGTACTATAATTCGTGTTATATGTTACGTCTCGCTGAGGTATTTCACACGGAGTAAAGATCATTTCAAGTACCTCAGCGAGAGATGAGGGCAACACTTAAAAAAGCCACTTTACACAAAATGGCGAAACTTCTTGGATACACAACAAACTTGATCTCATTAAAGCTCGCGTCCAAACTCTTGGGAAACCACCCAGAAAATCGATTGGTCTGCTGGGTGTCTTACAGTCGACGTTACGTATGGTGGCCTCATTTGGCTGACGGCGGCTCGCTTCCATATCTACGGCCGCTGAAGGAGCGTCGTGATTGGCTAACTCTTAATTGTGACGTCACGTCACTCAAGCGTATACCTTTCTCAAGACTGATTTTCTAGAAAGCGTGTCGCGCCTTTTCAGATTACAGATTCAGTTGGACAGAAGTGAAAGAGCACGGACAAGCAGGTGCATAACCTGCTGCTGGAACCCTTTCTCTTGGAACCGGTTCTATAGCCCTCAGGTTCAGGTCTACAGGTTCTAAGTTAGGTGCAATCATTTGCGAATTGTTGAATTCGCTGAACGAATTTTAACTTTATATGTCCACGTAACGAAGAAGGGAGATGAGGCAGTAAGCAGGCCTCCTGCATCGAGGTGGCGTTGGCTATACGCACACGCCGCGGCGCTACCTGCGGCGGACTGTATACGTCACGGAGTGACGTAAGCATCACTCGTTCTATAACGTGCTGAGTTTGGGGAGGTTGTGCAGATAAGAGAGTTGTGGTATAAGAGAGTTGCGGTACATTTCAGATTGCTCTGTTCAGAATGAGTTGGTTCCATCCTAAGACGGTTTTAAGGGTCTGTCATGGGGGGGGGGGGGGGGGGGGGGGTCTTAAGGAAATTTCGTGTTTTGCGGCACAGCATCATCCATGAGATAGGGTTTTTACATAGGGAACACAGCCGTATGGGGGGGGGGGGGGGCAGTCGCCCCGCCCCCCTTAAATCCGGCCCTGGTTCCATCGTGGTACAAGTACATTGCGTTCATTTGTTCATGGTCGGCCTGTCAGTCGGTTCTCCGGACTGATTTCTCTTTGGGTGCTGGTGCTCCAGCAACTTTCCTGTTAGGTAATGCTAATCCATCGACCCAGCGTTGTGGCTCGATGATGACAGTTGTCTGACGGCGTAGAGCTACGAATTATCGTTATACATGTACGAGTGATCACTAGTATCATCTTTCATTTGGCAGTGCATTGTCACTAGGCTAGTCTATTTCCTAGTTATATTGCGCGCAGAAATTAAAGCGTATCGATTTACCACACGCGGCGCTAGTCATGTCGTATCACCATGCGCATTTTCGTAGTCATGCGCTGTCATGATGTCGTGGATCCCATAGTTTAGAAAGGGGTCGAAGCAAAATGGAGGAGTGGAAGGTAGGATTACAAGCCCTGGGATTGGCACAAGAAATGGTAACATCTCATTACGGCCCGAGTCTCATTACGGCCGAAGTCTCATTACGGCCGAAAGTCTCATTACGGCCGAAAATCCTTTAATCCCCAAGTGTCTCGTTACGGCCAAAGTCTCAATACGGCCGAAGGTAGTCTCATTACGGCCGAAGATGTCTCATAACGGCCAAAAAGAAAAAAGAAGCATCCACCATAGTAGCTCTGTATATACCGTGTTTTATGCTTCCCAAAATGTGTCCGAGGCGGTGTGCCCCCAGGGCTTGTGTCACACACAATGGTTCATGCACACAATATTACGACAGTGTTTCATGCATCCCTCGTGAAAAATGTTTCTATTGTCATATGTGTCACACGATATTTGTATGTGTTACGCCATTTTCTCTCAGTATTCAAGCAACATCCTACTCGTTGGTTCTGTGAGCAAACTGTGTGTGTGTGTGTGTTCTGAAAAGTACTCCACAAGGGAACCCACTGGGAGCTCCAGGAGTCACATGACCTATGACCATGATCTTCTCCCCCACTAGCTGCCTTCTACAATTTACGTCCACCTGAAATTTACAAAAAAGTACATAAGCCACTGAACAAAATGACATATGCTCTTGTTTGATGATGACTATAAGACATATGCTGTCAAGCAGACTTTTTTTTTTTCATATATTCGAAACATATTCAAGAATTATGGACAACAATGACAATTACGTCATAACAATGCAGCTGCATAGCCAGGAAACTATTTCAGGAGGTGTTTTATGAGGCTTGACATGGGGTGGAGGAGTCCCCCTCGTCAGTGCTTTATCCAGACCCCCCCTAACTTTTTTGCCTGTGCACCCCCTACAGGGGGTGCCCTTGCGATTTCAGCTTCAGATATGTCTGTAATGATATGTTAAGCTGTAATGACGTAACTATTCCAACAATTTTTTCCAACACCCTTCTCGTGCTTGGGATTCTGGATAAACCACTACCCCTTGTTCATTTTCGTGGGGCACTACATTAGAGCTTATGCCATTGCACTGATGTCACAATGTTAAAAGTGTGTGTCACTCTGGGCATTCGGAGTTCTTCTAAGCTACAATATGTAAATTCAGAATATCCGAAGGGTAAACATCAGATGTTACCTGCAGGCTTCATGCTGAAACGCGTGTACGCAAAACACTTCCGCCGTGGTGGGCGACGCCGTTAGTGTAATCATACACGCAAGACAATTGCGGGCACATGGAGTAGTGGCAGCAACCTGAAAACGATACATTTTCTTGTTACATATGAGTAATCAAAAATATACATTCCCACATGTTTCGTTTTGTCGTTTGTAGGAAGCGCTAGTAAGGGAACAGCACTTGGTTGGTCACATGCAAGCCACAATGCGAGAGGTGCCGATATTTCGATTACGCGATCAAAAATTAAAAGTCTAGAACCATGCACACTTCCCCTTGCAACTACTTCCCCAGCATCGTGAGACATGACACCCATGACATGACACTATGTATTCACGCATAGTGTAATGATATGCAGGAATGAAAAAGATGCCAACATACCTGTAATCCAGTGTCCCATAAGTTTGATTCGATTTTTTGGCAGCTACCATGAAGAGCAAATGCACGATTCACAAGTTTCGTTTCGCCATTTTCATTGTTGATTTCGCAAACGTCGAGCAATCCCACGTGACCTCCTTTGGATCAGTGAAAAGTGAAAATTACTCGCGTCATGAACATATATGTTCATCTCAGCGCAAATCACGTTTTGCATGCTATAGAAGGAGGGGGGATCAATACTCTTCCTTTCGTGTTTTGATATCTTGTTGTTTTGCTACTCTCACTTCGGAGTTCGGATGGTGTCTAGCAACGTTGGGTACCTCGTTTCTTGTGTGTGTGAGCGAGTGGTTGCTGTTTACGATGTGTTCATATATCGCTTTGTAGTGCTGTAATGTGCAAATTAGCGGACTTTATAGCGGCTCTCTATTTTCCGTCGTTGTCTTTCGAGCAGCGCCTGTTGTTCCGGTAAAAATCGAGTTGAATGAATTGCCACAGCCCCAACGTATATCGCGCAGTGTTGACCAAGACCAAGTCAAGCAGGAATTCTGGTGAGTAATGCTTTCGTAGATTGCCTGTCTTAGTAGTGTGCTGTCCACACATAGTTGGATTCTCATAAGAGTAATTTAAATTAATCAAAACAGCTGAAGTGCCTGTAATGGATGTAACTCGGTATCCGTTCGTAGGTTTGCGCCGTTTCTAGTTGGTTGCGCGTTTAGGAACAACAAATTTATTCGAAGACGATAAGGTACCGATAATGCATCACCGTACAGCAGCATTTACTCGTATCATTGTGAGCCATATTTCATTTGTTAAAATTTGTCGTCGTATTTCTTCAAAAATAAAAGCGCAAGTCGGCGTACTTGAATTGATCTCCAAGAACTGCTTACGTCGAACGTCTGCAAATGTTGTACTTATGTGCCTTCGCGCACCATAGTGGGCACAAAGCATATCTGATTAGAATAAATACTTCAAGAAGAAGTCATTCAAATACACTGTTATTTATAGCTGGTTTTCCATTCCAGGCATGGTATGTGGCTGCACGAAAGATTCCGAAAAAGAAAAACAACAACATGGCTAATAGGATGTTGCTGCCCAGGGAGTCCTGGCGAAGAGGTGAGCTGTTAAGATCATCATAAGGTTCTGTTGTGAAGTGAGAAATTTTGTAGTAGTGCACGAATGTTAATTCGTGCACTACTTTTATAAAAAAGAAACCAGAAATGGAAAGTTATGCATGCATCATTTCATGAATTGTAATGTATTACTATTTGATACTCACATGTTTCCATTAAGGGAATGAACTACTGAACCTATATTCATATCATGGTCATGCTCTGTGTTTACCTGGAAGTCACATTTTTAAGGCTTGTCATTCTTTTGTCTAAATGAATATTTATGTTAACCTTGTATGAAATAGCAGACGCGTATCAACACGTGTGCAGCTTGTGCACATTAAAACGAGCCATGTAGAGACAAATGCTTGTTTTTTTGTTTTTTTTTTAATATTCTAGCCTATTCATGGTTGCTCATCGCTTCTTGCAGGTTTACTCATTCCAGAAGCAAGAATTGTATCATTGTAAGGCGAATGGAAATAAACTGACATCGACTGAGATAGGTGCTCTGTCATGGCCAATGACTGTAGGATGGCTCCAAAAGCGCCACAACAAAGCCAATATTCATCTAGCTCTCTACAAGTAGCTAACTCCACATAGTAACCTGCTTCACAGCCTACACTACCTTGTGGGAGTACACATTACACAATATGTTGCATTGTGCTGTGGTATGATAACATACCGTTTGTCTCGCAATATGTGTATATAAATATGATAAGGGCCCTAAGGGCACAATGCATGGCTTATACCCTGCTGAATATATATCCATACCTGGCTGCGACATTGCATATCAATGCAGGTTACAATACACATTTTGACATTTGGCCGTTATGAGACATCTTCGGCCGTAATGAGACTGCCTTCGGCCGTATTGAGACTTTGGCCGTAATGAGACACTTGGGGATTAAAGGATTATCGGCCGTATTGAGACTTTCGGCCGTATTGAGACATCGGCCGTAATGAGACTTCGGCCGTAATGAGATACAATCCAAGAAATAGGGCAAAATTAATTTTGGCATCAGTCACGAATGACGCAGAGGATGACTGACGTTTCTTATTTCGTGTTGGTGGCGTCTTTCATTCCATGAGTAGAAAGTTCTTTAATAGTTGTCCAGAGAGGTCACTTTTAGTTGTTTGTATAAACTGGAATTTGGAGCAGATTCCACAGGAGTTTCGCCCTTCCATTTTTTCTCGTGTCAGGTAGTGCGGAACGATGGCCACTTTCGACACGCTTTTCTCTCTCTCTCACCTAAAGCCCAGAAAAGGTTGCGACAAGGGTGTGGTAGCCACTTCCGGTCTGGTTGCGCGAGATGCTTTCATTACTCTAACGATGTAACCAACAGCACGGAACAGAACAGAACACTGACCGTGTATTCACACGAGCGACATTCCCCCAGAGGCGGAAGATTCGAAAAGCGTCCTAGCTTTCTGCTGTTACGTGAGCGCGAGCGCTCAACTTCGTGTCTTCACGTACACTGCTAACCGTGGGGAATATCCTGCTACACAGACACAAGATATTCCGTAGCAGACGACAGGAAAACACGCTGAATGTGTCGTCTGCTAAATGCGCAGTATACGCCACTCCCGATATTACGCACTGTGTGAATGCTGAACATAACACGGGACGGAACTGCGGTTCTGTGAGCAGTGTTTTCGCTTTTTCTTCCACTAGAATATTCCGCGAACATGTCGCTCGTGTGAATACACGGAGAGAACAACGCAGACTTTTTGGAAGGAACGGTTTGGAAATGAAGCGCGTATACCGTTTCTGAACAGTTTCCCTGGTGTATAGCTGAACATGTTCGGTGGAGTTTGAATGGTTTGGAAGGCAGGGTTGCCAGGTTTGACTCATTTGTGCCGAATTTGTCACTTTATGAGTGTTGTGGCCCCATTTCGCTATTTTCTGTATACTTCGCAACGCAGTGCATGGCGCTACAATCGAGTCTATACCTAAAACGGGACAGTTTTCATCGTGGCCACACATCAAATGCCGAATTCCGTACAGTGCGTTCACCCCTCAATCATCTAATGATCGTCCTTCTTTCAGTCGATATGACGTCCTTCGGACAGTTTTCGGTTTATGTGCCGGGTTATCTCTGCGCTCGTTAGAGATCTATCAGTTCATTTGCCATCGACCCTGCGCTGTATTACCCATGTTGGTTCTCCCGCGACGTGAAGACGCGACTTATCGTTAAAAGAAGCTTTCTCTTGGGTCAGGCAGTGACCACTAGACTGGTTATATTTCCTTTTCTGGTCGAGTTTCGTTCGAGGAACGCACGACAGCTAGTGGTCAATTTTTTTAACCTAAAAATATCGTGTTCCTCGAGAACACGTTATGCTGGCCCGAATGCTTTACTAATTGGTCAACGCATATGTCGTGCGTTGTAGTAATGCTCTAGTACAGATTACTTTAGAGGAGCTCAGCTCATGATACGTGAACTGGTGACGCGGGAATTTGGCTAGTCTTTCTCGTGGTGCGATGGCGAGTTTTCGGGATTTTGACCCTATTGTAAAGCAGTGCCGAAGACTGCGTCGCAGCTCCAAGCGTTCAAACTGCTGCAACGACGAGTCGCAGAAGCGACTACAGAACTATAAGCAAAATGACCTTCTGAGACAGATTTGGAGAATAAAGCTGTATCCGGCTGTATGAAGCTGATGCGTTTGTTTATTGGACTCGAGCAACTCGAGAGAGTCGAGTCCTGGTGGGCGAAAATCACGTTGTCCACGTGACAGCAACTCCCGTTTTAAAATTAGAGTACTCAACACTAGAGGTGGGTCGCCATAGACGCTAGCTCGCTAAAGTAGATGACATAATACGACTCTGATACGTCTCGACTCTGACTCACGCTAGTTGAATACATTTCAACCACCACAACGAAGTAAAAAAACTGCATGTTTAAACATGTACATGTTCCCTAAGAGCTGACTTGCTGCACGTACGTATGTAGCCGACTTGTTTGCTTTTAGACTCAGTGTTATACGCATCCAATGCAGTTTTCTAGCCGTATACACTTGACGAGCAATTTGACGCATTTTAATTTTATAAGCGCAATTTGGACAAAAACTGTCACAGGACGAGGCTGCAGCCCTACTGATTACAGTATACTTTCGTTAAAACTCCACGCTGTCCCGGACGAAATACCTGCATTTTGAAGAGGATTATTCCGAAGCAGCACTGCCGGCGCTCGGATTCGAACCCGGGTCTACCAGTCTCGACGTGGAGCTTCCGTGGGGCCACACCTTTTATCGAATAGCGATATATTTTTTCCCCCTCGGTTCCACGCACTTCGTTATAACGAAGACTTATCGTATATCCACACTGCCATGAAAAGGCTTACCGTTTTAATTTCAAAAACTCGGTTCGTTCCGAGCGCCGCTATGCTGTCAACTTCCGTTTCTCGTCTCGAAGTCGTCGCAACCGCCACTTCCTGTTTTTAAAGTGCCCAGCACCGTAGGTTTTGAGATATAAGAAAAGTGAACGACCTGTTCGAGTCCGGTTCCGTTTTACGGCGAACTAAGCATGATCTATTTTACTTTAGTGAACTTCACAAGGGTGTGCGATTGAGCTATTATCGAACGTAATCGTCAAGTTTTGTGTAGTTTTGCGTGCGGCTGGCGGAGCGAACGCCTTTGTTGGTGACAATTTTGCGTGTATACGTTCATATCCTCAAAGGGGGCGTACGCCCCCACTCTATCCTCAAATCAGAAGCGATGCTCATTCGGTGTTGTGCAAACGGATCTTCAGCACATAGCACGCTGAGGGACAACCGACCGTTATCACTCATGATTTGCGTGGGGCGTGCGTCCTTTTGTGACAATTAATGTAACTTTGTAAGTGTTACAAAGAAACGTATGCATCCCGTTTTCAACAAATCAGGGCAGAGGACGACGTCATTCTGGATTGCGGTCGGCTAGTTGAGTGCTATGCGGTGAAGTTCTTTTTTTTTTTTTCCGCTTTCTCCACGCTTCGAACCTTGTCAACGCCTTGTGATTGTGTGACCGTGTGTGTGACTTTTCAGTTTTAGTTTTGTGTTCTTCGTTTTCCTTTTCTTTTCTTCTTTGTCTTCTCCTTTTCTTCCCTTCTTTTTCTTTCCCTTTTCTTTCCTCCCCTTTTTCCTACTACGAGATGAACATTCCAGGACATGACAGAGATAAATTGCTGCACAGGGCCAACAAGTTGTTGCTGCATATCAGAAAACCATACAGAAATACGATGGTTGCGAAAAATGTTCGTTTACTTTTTTGTTAGCCGCCACCGCAGCGAACGACGCCACGTTGAATGAGCGTCGCGCGAAAATTACGTCGGGATTTTTATTCACCGAGAACTGTCGGGTAAGCCACGTACACGCTAGGAAAAACACCGAAAAACGCCGATTTCGCGAGAATAAATAAACATCGAAAAACATAGGCCGAATCCGCCCAAAAGTGAAAACTGAAAACGCGGAACCCTCGTTATCGCCTCGCGCGGGGGTTCCGTGACCATTAATGGCGATTTCGTCTGGTCGATAAGGGATCCGCCATAGAGCAGCAAAATACGGCAGGGCGGGAACAAATCCGCCAGCGAGAAAAACAATTACGCAGGGGCCGCGCCGGAAGTCGTCGCCCACATCCGGCAAACTCGGCGAGTCGGCAGTAAAACTCCCTAATGTTCGGCCTCGCAAAATCCGGAGGTGACGGCACTGATTCGGAAAAGTTCCGAGGCCTCGGAAGCTACTTCTTCTTCTTCTACGTCCTCTCAAAAGATGGCCACTAACCTTCATCTTTCATTTTCTTCCTCACGACCTTCTCTTTCCTTGCAGTACGTGACGATGCCCAGAGCAGCGAAGCCAACAACGGGCGCGTTAGGTTCGTGCTCCGAGAACGTTCCCTCTTTCAGGGGATCACTTAACACCTCCAAAGTGACTTCCGGTGCACGTTCCCGGGTGCACCCTGCGCACCCCTTCTTCCGTGCTGGGGAGCCAGGGAACGCTGGGGAAGAGCGAGGCCAGTTCCGGGGCGTGACGCATGTTCCGGTGTACTGCCTTTCGAAATGGCGCAACCGTTGGAACACGTTGCAACCGCCCATGCTCTTTGTGTTTCCGGAATCATCGGATGTCGGCGCTAAATAGTTATACGATTATAGAGGACTGCTATGATCTACTGCTATGTTTACTTAAAAGCAGACGACAAAAGAAAGCTCGATAGGCGGCGCGCGCTCAGCGGCTCTGGCGCTCGGCTTCCGGATAGGCTCACAAACACCATTAAGTAGAGACACCAAGGGTACGTTCCCCTGAAAACCCGGGTTATGGCGCTCGGGAGCCTGCTTAACGCGCCCAACGGCTCCTCCTTTTTTTTTTATACCGGGTGTCTCAGTTAAATCCCCGGGCTAAATAATTCGCGAACCGGTGCCCCAATCGAATAACTTTGTTTCTTACGAGTATCTGTCCGATACCACCTACAAGCTGCGCACCGTGTCAATGAGTGGGAGGCGCTTATTATTTAAATAAAAACTCGAACGAGTTTCGCGAAAACAAACGTACCTACTAGAGCAGGGCGCCGTCGGCATTAAAATGGGTACTACCCCTTTTGGGACCTTCAGTAGATACCTTTTAGAGAAAAATCTGCAACCGAAGCGGGTCATTTGTTGCAGTAATTAATTTGTTTCGGTTTACATATTTTTGTCGCAGCTCGTCGCGGTGAAGCGCAAAAGGACGCTCTTTCACTCCCATGTCCACCAATGAATTACGTCCGTTTGCGCTTCGCCGCGACCAGCCGCGACAAAAATACGTAAACCGAAACCAATTAATTACTGCAACAAATGACCCGCTTCGGTTGCAGATTTTTCTCTAAAATGTATCTACTGAAGGTCCCAAAAGGGGTAATACCCATTTTAATGCCGACGGCGCCCTGCTTTAGAAGTTAGCTTTTCTCACGAAACTCGTTTGAATTTTTATTTAAATAATGAGCGCCTCCCGCTCATTCACGCAGTGCGCTTCTTGTAGGCGGTATTGGACAAATACTTGTAATAAAGAAAGTTATTCGATTGGTGCACCGGTTCGCGAATTATATAGCCCGGGGATTTAACTGAGACACCTGGTATACAGTAAACATATATCGCCCACCCCACCCCCAACAACGGCAAGCTTCAAGAATTCGGGAAAAACCCGGTATCTACCCGAAATCCTTGCGGCCCTTCAACTTGTCGTTCTAGATAAACCGTCGGAGAAGTGAATCATACTATCAGAAAGGAGAGCTATTTGTGCTCCTTTTATATAATCCCCTCCTGCAGGAGTCAAAGACAAGCATTTGTGGAGATCGGGCAAGTGTTTGAATGGCGCGGTAATTCACTGCCACAGTTCCGAGCGGAAATATAAAGATTCTTGTTTCTCGTCCCAGTGTCACAGCAGTGGCTCGTTTCATATGCCTTTCGTTTCACCCGAAAATTCCCGGATGACATATCAAACAGCGATCGTAGCACCCGATTTCTCCCCGAATTACCGTGCGTAAATAGCGCCCGATTTCTCCGTCCCGAATTTGAAAAACCCGAAAACGAAGAACCCTACCAGCAGTGAAACATGCTACGTCACATTGATCCTATTATGTCGCCAAGAAGATCCGGAAGGTCCTCCACGGTACTCTTGTTAATGAAAATCCCCACTTATTATCCGTTTAAATAGGGCTCTCGTTCTTGTTCTTGGTGTTGTCTGTGGCGTTCTTGGCAGGGTCAAAGCACCATTCCATGGAAATACTTTGCGTGGTTTATTCCTGCGAAACAACTTCATGAATGAAACGGAGTTTGGAGGCAATGCCAGACGTTATTTCATTGCTTCGCTGTCTTCCGCTTTTGCTAACCGTGTATTCACACGAGCGACATCCTCACTGAATATTCTAGTGAAAGCCGGAAAAAGCGAAAACATTGCTCACATTGCCGAAGTTCCGTCCCGTGTTATGCTGAGCATTCACACGGTGCGGAATATCGGGAGTGGCGTACTGCGCGTTTAGCAGACGACACCGTCGGCGTCTTTTCCTGTCGTCTGCTACGGAATATCTTGTGGCTGTGTAGCAGGATATTCCCCAAGGTTAGCAGTGTACGTGAAGACACGACGTTGAGCGCTCGCGCTCACGTGACAGCAGAAAGCTGTGACGCTTTTCGCATCTTCCGCCTCTAGGGGAATGTCGCTCGTGTGAATACACGGTAAATTTATTTTTTACTCCGAATTTCCGATCTTTTACGTGACTGAGAATTTCACGCAACGGCGTTGCACTTTGATATACAGGGTGTTTCATAAATCCCCGGGCTAAATAATTCGCGAACGGGTGCACCAGCCGAAGAACTTCGTTTCTTACGAGTATCTGTCCGATACCACCTACAAGCTGCGCACCGTGTCAATGAGTGGGAGGCGCTCATTATTTAAATAAAAACTCGAACGAGTTCGCGAAAAAAAAAACGTAACTACTAGAGCAGGGCACTGTCGGCATTAAAATGGGTACTACCCTTTTTGGAACATTCAGTGGACAGCAGTTAGAGAAAAATCTGCCACCGGAGCGGATCATTCGTTGCAGTAATTAATTGGTTTCGGTTTACATATTTTTGTCGCGGCTGGTCGTGGTGAAGAGCAAACGGGACGCTCTTCCGCTCCCTTATCCACCAATAAATTACCCCCTTTTGCGTTTCGCCGCTACCCGCCGCGACAAAAATGGGCCAATGCAGAAAATTACTCGTAGAACACCATATGTGCAACATGCAACCACAGTGAAGTTCCCAGAACAAGCGGGTTGAAGCGGGGTAGTTGGTTGAAGCACATACTTGAGTGAAAATGCAGCAAGAGACGCGGACAGGCGGGTTAAAACATATAAGACGGGAGACCTGCAGACTCGCAACTAGCAGAAGTTTAACGGGAGGGGACAAATATATACAGAACAAAGAACAGCCAACCAACTGCAACACAGTAGGAAGCTTGAAGTGAATTTGCCACACAGTACTAACACATGGATCGATAACAAAATGCAAATTATTACACGTGCAAATGCCTTTTGTTATCGATCCACGTGTTACTATACTTTGTGGCAAATTCACTTCAAGCTTCTACGGTGTTGCAATTGGTTGGCTGCTCCTTGTTCTGTGTATATTTGTCTCCTCCCATTAAACTTCTGCTAGTTGCGAGTCTGCAGGTACCCCGTCTTATATGTTTTAACCCGCCTGTCCGTGTCTCTTGTTGCATTTTCGATCAAAGTATGAAGTTCCCAGAAACATTTAAACTTCGTCGTAACTCCCATCCCAATTCTTTTCTTTTTTACAACAGCATCCCAGAAACATTTTGCTCACATTTGCTCGTATCGGCGTTATACGGACCACAATAAAGTGCTTACACTGCGCACGCCTCTCTGGTGTGAAAATGTAATCTTTTTGCTATAGGAGACGAGCGCGGTTATGTAAGGCCTACTAACATCGCACGTCCGTTGTGTACAGCCCACCACATCGACAGGACTATTGCACGCCTATGGGAACTATATGGAGAGGAAGTACCGGCTCCATCATAGATTAGTGTGGTGCCAGCATCGCGTATATACTGGGCACCTTCACGGTCTGCAGAGTCCCGTTTTCGATTAGTTCCGCTTTTGGAGTGAACCGAAAACCGACAATTGATATAAATTATGTAGAAGAAAGAAAAACTACCGTGGGGGGAGCGTTTAAAATATGGCACCTCTAGAAGCTGCGTTTTCTCTTCTATATCCTCATTATTCTTACTTAGGGAGCGCCTCAGCTTATGACGCATGGAAAACGGAGCGCTACAATTTCACGCTCCGGGTTCTGTGAAGAATAGAGGTATATGTGGGATGAGGAGACCTCGGTGAGAAATCCACGTCAATAATGGGAGGGATTAAATCACGCAGCCAACAACTACTATAAATAATGATGATGCGGTGGGGTTATTCTCCTTTCCAGGATCAGGACGTTAGCCGGGATAATGTCCGCGCTAGCGTATTAGAGCTGGAGTGACAAACATTGGCTTCACGCGCAGAATGGTATACTCGGCATTCTCGCGTTTCAGTATCGATAGTTTCAGCTTCTTGACAGTGACCACAGCTGGTCACAGGCAGTCAAACCTATAGAGCCGATCTTGAAGAGCTGAGAGTTGGTGAACGCAGATCCAGTGCGTAGCATATATGCAGCATGGTATGTATGCCTCGAGGAAGGGCTTTCATGGGAAGAAGGGGGCGATGATGTCACGTATTCCAGAGTGGCACAGTTCAGCAAGCTGCTGAACGGCCATTTGTCTGTCGATGTCATCAGTAGTGGGTATAAACAAGCTCAGGTGTGCCGAGGACGCTAGCTGCTCCGCCCTTTCGTTGCCGTCGGTATATATACCGACATGTGGGACGGGATCCACTGGAAGGCGATGTCTCCTCCGGTTTGTTTATGCTGAGCGCACGATCTTCCGATGCTTCGCGCTAAGATGTTGTCACACGTGGGGTTCATCACGTCCCATAGAGCGCTTCTGGAGTCTGTGAGTAGGACTGCCCTGGCGAACCCTCGCACCTAGACCGCAGCAGCTGCGTGCAGGAGAGCCAAGAGTCCAGCAGTCGTGGAGGATATCGGGTAACGCGATGTTCTCCATTGCCAGGCCACGTTCACGTATAGGATGTACAACGCATAAGTAGCACTTTTGGTACGGTCGTCAATAGAGCCATCTATGAATACTAGAGTATGTGAGTGGTAGACATCGCTTATCATGCTCTCAGCCGCCAGTCAAGTGACCAGGGGGCTGTACACCCTCTTTTTATGAATGCCTGGAACGTTAAACGTTGTAGCAGGTACAAACTCCCGCCATGGCGCCGAAGGTGATCCAGCAGGATGTTGAGGCGAGCTCTCACTGTGGGCCAGCGGGCTAGTAGCGTATACGCCTGCAAAGCGGCCGAGGGACATGTGCGACCTTCTTACGAGGGCAGAGAAAAGGGAGTGCTTATTGCTTCCGGACGTGGCCAGCTCGTCTAAGTACCGGAGCACCCTAAACTCGAAATGGATACTAACGGGCTTTTTTTTTTGGCTTCCAGGTCAGTCTCGGTAATTCCAGTGAGGCTGGCTAGGTATTTCAAGCGCCATTCTTATTCCGCCCGACGGAGTCGCTCAAAGCCTGCCATTGTGTAGGTCCCAGATCTACGTACGATGACACTTACAGGATACGCGAGAGAATAAGGGCTCTGTGCAGCGTCAGCAGCGAACTTGAACTGCAGCCCCATGACTTGCCACTGATCCTTCGGAGTAAATTAAGAGCGTTATTGTCTTTACAAACCGTCAGGTTCACTAGCCAACCAGCATAAGGCACTGTCAATGGTGACGCAAAGATAACGGCAAGCCTCACATCTTGGGATGAGGGTGATGTTGAAGAGAGTTGACGGAGAGATTAGGGAAACCCTCATCCGCACAGTTTTGGCAGGGAATGCAAAGAACTCACAAACGAAGAACTGTGTAACAATTTAGATGAATATTTTGTCTCCGTGGGGCCATAAACTAGCACAAGCTTTTGTTGGCACCGTTACTAGTGATTATTTACGCTATTTGGGTCACGCATGCTTCGTGGGTCATGCATGGGTTATGCACGCGCAACAGCTTCGTATTTGACCCTATTACTGCAGAGAAAATAATCAGCACTGTACGTGAAACGAAGTGTAATACGGCACCAGGAGTAGACGGGATGAATATTTCTCTACTCAAGGGTACCGCGGACATTTTTTCTCACCCACTGTGCTATCTTTTCTACCAAGCCATAAATAATGAGGTATATCCCGATGCATTGAAAGTATACACTCTTAGAAATGAACTTCACCACATAGCGCGCTCCTAGCCAACCATCATCTCGAATGATATCGTTATCTGCCCTGATTTGTTGAAAACGGGAGGCGTACGCCTTTTTTGTGACGTGGCGTCGTTCGCTGCGGTGGCGGCTAACAAAAAAGTAAACGAACATTTTTCGCAACCATCGTATTTCTGTATGGTTTTCTGATATGCATCAACAACTTGCTGGCCCTGTGCAGCAATTTATCTCTGTCGTGTCCTGGAATGTTCATCTCGTAGTAGGAAAAAAGGGGAGGAAAGAAAAGGGAAAGAAAAAGAAGGGAAGAAAAGGAGAAGACAAAGAAGAAAAGAAAAGGAAAACGAAGAACACAAAACTAAAACTGAAAAGTCCCACACACGGTCACACAATCACAAGGCGTTGACAAGGTTCGAAGCGTGGTGAAAGCGGAGGAGCGTAGTGGTGACTGCCCACTGGGACGACTGACGAATGGGACCCAGTAAGGTAGCCGGGTTCCGGAAGAAATGGTCCCGGAAAAAATGGTCCCGGAAGAAATGGTCCCGGAAGAAATGGTCCCGGAAAAAGTGGTCCCGGAAGAAATGGTCCCAGGCGGAGAGGGCGGAAAAAATGGTCCCGAGTCCAAAGCTTCGCGTGCTTGCTCCGTAAGCAGTGTAAAGAAAGATTTCCTCATTGACAATTCACCCTTATTTCATTAAGTAAAATAGCTTAACGATGCTTGATACTTAATTAATTGACGAAAAAATTAAAATAAAAGTACTTCCGGGTGGTCGAGAGAAGCGTTATTGCGCACTTATACTTATGGGAAAGACAAGGAATGATTCCGAATTCGCTTGTAATAGACCTCTATCAGGGGAACGTCACTCTGACGTACCCATGACGTCTGGTAGGCAAATTCGAAACCGAAACCGTGCACATGAGGCTTCGCGGGCAAGTGCTTTCCCATCAAAACTAATGACGGCCGCAACTTGTTATTCAGTGCCAGAGCAGTCATTTATGAGTTACCGTAATTGACTATTTTAATTAATGAAAATTTGTGCCTGTTGTGAATAGAAAGTTGTACGGCAGAGCCATACGATGCATTTTTCGTGAATTTGATTTCCAGCGACAGTGTATAACGAAATAAAAATTAGTAAAAAAAGACTACATTCAAACTCAGTGCCAAAAACTTCGAACTCGCTCATTTATTGTGCGACAACAAGTCATGTCCGAAACTTAGAAGCACGCGACTTATGTGCGAGCACGCAAACGCACAGCGTGTCCCACACCCCTCAGAAAGCTTTCCAGAGTCCTCCTGTCGTCTACAAAATCTTGGCAGAGACGTCGAAGCCTTTCCTGCAACTGTAGGGTGGTGGTCCTTTGCCTCTTTGCGGGTGGAGCGCCGGCTAGTGACTGCGTCATCTTTCCTTCTACCGCTGAGTGCTCCAGGCGCAGTGTGGCTATTGCTCGCCATACTGTGGGGTGGGAATGGCCTACCAGACTGCTGAATCTTCTATTCCATGCCTCTGAGTGGTTGTTCGTTCTGGCGCCACCTTCCAATGTAGCTTCATGGACGTTCCACACTTCCGGTGGAAACCGAGGTGGTGTGCGACGAATCCGGGGGTTTTCGTCTAGTCTTCCAACGTGTCGGTATGTCCCGTTCACGTACGTCTCATCAAAGTATGCGATAACAGCTTCCACCCCTTCTGGAGCGACGGCCTTCACGAAGTTCATCCCTGCCTCAACGTCATCAAGGGGAAGGAAGGCCAGGCCATCCAGCATGCCGATAAAGTGACGAAAATCCTCGTCGTCTTGATACCTCGAAGCCAGTCCCAGTTGCTGGATCTTTGAGTACGTACTTTGACATAAGTGAAAGAAGCAGCCTCTTGTTTGTACTTCTTCACCCAAGATGGCCTTCACTGCGTTCATGGCGCCTTTTTCGAAGTCCGTGATGACGACATCTGGTGAGGGCATCATACCCTGGGCACTGCACGCATCGACGACGGCTTGAAAAAGTTCCTCATACGCTTCCTGCGTTTTTGACGTCATGAAAGCGTACACAACTGATACAGCGCTGTCTCCAAGAGGAGCTAAAATGAAATAAAGCTGTGTGAATAGCTTCGGGGCAACATCGAAGTTCCCGTCCATGAACCATAACATGCTCTCACTTAAAAGCCTGAGCCCACTTACTGCCGCGAACACAACGAGTCGGTTCTCCGCGTCGGGTCCGTTGTCATAGATCAAGAAACGTTCTGGGGTGGAGCCACTCGTCAATGCCCAGTCACCATCGATTATAAGCTCACGGAGGGACGCTGGTTGAGGTGGATAAATCGAAGACCTCTGAGCACGAACACATCGCTTCAGGCTGTCTTCGCATATGAGCAATGTCTTCTCCCCAGCAGTAAGGCACACGGTGGCTTGAGCAACAATTGCAGCTGGCCGTTCTGTCGATGACATCGCCATGTTCTTCATCCTGCACCGAGCCTTGGCAATGTTGACGGCGCCGCTGTCGGGTGGATGGTCGTGAGATGCGCTCACCCTGCAATCGTCTCCACCCTCTCCACTGCACACCACAGCTCCTTTGCAACCAGTGCGCCGCCTGACACAGCGCCAGCGGGTCCCCGAGGCCACTGGCTTGTGTTTCGTATACAGGTAACCACCCACGCACAGTTTGTCACCTCCTTTGTTGGACTCTAAAATTTCCATGCTTGGAAACACGGGTCAGAAATCTGAAAATGCGTGAAAGGTACTACTGAATAAAACATGAAGCGAACAGGAAGCGAACATTATAAGTGTCTCAAATAGCAGTGCATTGTAAATCATCGTGGTCATGTTAATAAATTTGCTGTATAATCCCGTTGGTAGTTCACAGGCGCCGTTAAAATAAATACTTGAACTGAATTGGGTTGAACCGTAGTGGAAGTAAACTTAACAGAACGATAAAACAACGTATAGCTCATTTTGGGTGCCGTGTACTTCATATGCAAAGTCTAGCTTCTGCTCTACACCCTTCGAAGTAAGGTAAGAATTCTACCTCCTGGTGATGTGAATGTCAACACCGTTACATCAACCATTAACATTACGTGCCAAGGAATTCGATAATCACAAAATAGAACGATATCATAAAACATCATGCTTACCAGTTGGACTGGAGATGAAACGATGTCTCTCGGTGCTCCAAGACTCTAACTGTCCAGAAACATTTGCTAACCCCAAATATATACCGACGGATGCAAGAATAGCTCATTTCCTTCCACCACATTTCCGAGAACAAACAGGGTCAGTAACCCGACGGCCGGGGTCAGAGTCAGCGGAACAGTAGCCCCACATGAAAGTTTAGAATACATCAAAGCACGAAAACCCAGGACAAAGAAGCATGTAAAGGAGATTCCACTTACAGCAACCTGAAAGCGTTTAAGGTGACTCAACGCCCTCATTGCGTTTTTTGTCCGGATTTTCAAGTGTCCGTGGTCAATGCTTTCTGTGGCATTCTTTTACTTTTTTCGTGGGGGAACAAACTGTCCCAACGTAGCTATTTGTACCAGAACACGTGTGCTGGCCGCTACGACAAAAGGTCTTTTCGACCCCCCCCCCCCCAAAAAAAAAGGAAATAAAAAAGAATGATAGGAATGGATGGGCCTCTGCCGTTGACAGGAACCGAATCTCGTAACCACGTGACTCCGAAGTTGGACTATAGTTAGTCCCCGTGTAGCTCTAAGGAGACGGACACCAATCCCACAGAGGCAGGTGGTTTTAACTCTCGCAAACAAAAGCGAAAACACGCGAAAGAATGCCGCCTAGCAAAGATTACATTAAATGACACTGAGAGAAGTCGGCCGAGGGCGAACTATCGGGGTGTATGGGGTTAATGAAGTAGTCCGTATTCGACCGTGTAACCGCGCCCCTCTCACTGCCCACGGACACACGCAGTTGCGCCTAAAGCGGATACACGGCGAAACGACTTTGCACCGAGATATCCGTGCACCGAAATGTCCGAGCTCTGGAATGTCCGTGCACCGAGACGTCCGTGCTCCGAAATGTGCAGCGGATGTGCAGCAAAATGTCATGCACCGAAAGGTCCTATACCCTGTATTGCGATCTCATACAACATTGTGAATTTGGCTCCGCTTCAAATAATCGCACTTAGCGAGCCTAAAATGCTCTTACATCGTTAAAATACGCACTGATCAATATAGACCACATGACGAATGTGTACTGAAGTGGAAGTGGGATTCCAAGCGGAAGACCTTAAAAAAAGAAGTCGGGACCATTTTTTCCGCCCTCTCCGCCTGGGACCATTTCTTCCGGGACCATTCCTTCCGGGACCATTTCTTCCGGGACCATTTTTTCCGGGACCATTTTTTCCGGGACCATTTCTTCCTGGACCATTTCTTCCTGGACATAGTGCCGTAGCCAAAAAGAAAAAAAAGAACTTCACCGCATAGCACTCAACTAGCCGACCGCAATCCAGAATGACGTCGTCCTCTGCCCTGATTTGTTGATAACGGGATGCATACGTTTCTTTGTAACACTTACGAAGTTACATTTGTCACAAAAGGACGCACGCCCCACGCTTTCCACAAATCATGAATGATAACGGTCGGTTGTCCCTCAGCGTGCTATGTGCTGAAGATCCGTTTGCACGACACCGAATGAGCATCGCTTCTGATTTGAGGATAGAGTGGGGGCGTACGCCCCCTTTGAGGATATGAACGTATACGCGCAAAATTGTCACCAACAAAGGCGTGCGCTCCGCCAGCCGCCTGTGAGCAACAAAGCCGCCGATTACTGCACAAAACTTGACGATTACGTTCGATAATAGCTCGATCGCACACCCTTGTGAAGTTCACTACAGTAAAGTACACTCTTAAAAATGAACTTCACCGCATAGCACGCTCCTAGCCAACCATCATCTCGAATGATATAGTTATCTGCCCTGATTTGTTGAAAACGGGAGGCGTACGCCTTTTTTGTGACAATTATGAACAGCATAAGTGTCACAAAAAAGGCGTACGCCTCCCGTTTTCAACAAATCGGGGCAGATAACGATATCATTCGACATAATGTTTGGCTAGGAGCGTGCTATGCGGTGAAGTTCATTTTTAAGAGTGTGGGGTAGTCCCTGTATTTAAAGCCGACAATTAATCCCTTTGTCCTTAGTAATTATCGTCCGATTTCGGTACTCACGTCAATAAGTAAATTCAACTCAATTCAATTCAAGTAAATCAATAAGCACGGGTTTAGATCAGGAAAGTTCACTTCAAGTGCGACACTGCACTCTAAAAACCGAACTTCACCGCATAGCACGCGGTGCGCCAACCATTGCCAAGAATGCTTGCCATTGCCAAGGTTATCGCTTCTGATTCGAAGAGAGAGGGGGGCGTACGCCTTTATGTGGCAATCTTCATATATCCAAATTGTCACAAAAAGGCGTACGCCCACCTCCATCTTCGACTCAGAAGCGATAACCCTATAATTCGTGGCAATGGTTGGCGCACAGCGTGCTATGCGGTGAAGTTCTGTTTTTAGAGTGTGGCAGTCAGTCAACTTAATAATTCAGCCCTAGTTATCTTTTTAGACCTAAAGAAGGCCTTTGACACAGTTAGTTATAATATTCTTTTGGACAAATGAGAACACTACGTATTTAGGGGTCAAAACTAGTGGCGTATTATCGAAGTACGAACAAGTAAGGGTCTGTATTAGGGCCAATCTTATTCTCTCTATTCATTAACGATCTCCCTAATGCCTTAAAGGCTTATCTCCGTTCTTTTACGCGGACGACACAAGTTTGTTTTACTCTTATAAAAATTTGGACCAGATTAGTAGAAGTAGTGTTAAAAATCGTCGAGAGTTAGAAAAGTGGTCATTTTATGATAAACTTACCTTAAACACATCCAAAATCACGTACATTATATTTCACACTGCTCTGGCCTAGAGAGGTGCGAATACTTTTTCGGTTACTGTATGCTATACCGTGATACTACAATCATATCGAGTCAAGTACCTTCGTAATAGTTTTGGTAATACACTATCACGGAGGCCACACGTAACAGCAGTACAAAAGAAACTTGCATACGGCTGCCATGTATTGATTAAATGTAGGAACATATTTCCCAGTCAAGTAATTAGATTATTGTATTTCAGTTACATTCAGACTCACAACACACAATGTCTGGAAGGATGGGGTTGCACATATAAGTCCTATCTGACTGCTCTTGCACGTCTACAAAAGGGGTCTGTAAGAATCATCATGTTCGCAAAATATTCTTCTTCATCCGGGATACTATTTACGCTCTTAAACATATTAACAACTGATAGCACAAACCTCGGCGGTAGCAGGTCATATCCTCCAAACGCCCATTTCCACCGACGTCCCAATTCAACCAAAAGCTCATTTCCTCCAAAAAAATGTTCGGAGGTTCTGGGCTTTCGGTTGATCTGGGCATGCGGGTGGCAGTGACCCATATCCCCCAAGTGATCTTTTCATCCAAGCGCCCAGAACCACCGAAAGCGGGATACTTCAAAGGACACGCGCCCACCGTTTAACAGGGAGAGGAGGAAGGGCGAGCGGTTCCCAAGTATGCGGGAATCCGATGTACATCTCGAGTCAGAGTTAACTGGAACGCCACTTCGACTGGCGGAGCAGCCGGAGCTAAACTCGGGGAGAGAGCAACCCTAGCGGCCCTTACGAGAAATAAAGGCAAATAGTGTTCCGACTGTCCCACTATGGTTGTGTTGCTGTGGAGGTGTAAGCCTTGCCATGAGCTATTGACTCGGCATTGCCCTTAGCTGTGGTTATCGTCGCGATGTTTGTTTGTGTTTGCGGCGATTATGTGAAGGTGTATGCCGGCTGATATCGCACGGATACGATGCCTTTATCTCATTGATACACGCGAAAGCGGTCGCGTTCGCTCAGTGGGGCATTTTCAGATTTGTGATAAAACAAATGAGGATGCACGGGGTCTAGTGGAAAATTTATTGGAGTTGCTGTCCAACTTTGCGCGTATCAATGAGATAACAGCATCGTATCCGCGTGATATCGGCCAGCATACACCTTTACATAATCGTCTCAAACCCAAACAAACATCGCGATGATAACCACCGGTGAGAGTAATGCCGAGTCAACAACTCATGACAAGGCGGACAACCTCGCAGCATCATGGCGAGTGGTGGTCATTTGGTGGCAACTTTTCTTTTCCTTTTTTTTTTTTTTTGCCAGATCCCAAGCAGTCAAGCAATCTTGCATGTTCGCGTGGCACTTTCCGTGCGCCCGGAATTTCCCAGCTATTACTTTTTTCGTCCGGTCTCGAAACGATCGAGCAGCGGGTTGCCCAACTATATCCGGTGTCGTCAAATCCGCACTGCAACGGTGGCGAGTGCTCTCATTGGACCGCACGTCGAAGTTCACGTGATTTAACAGACGACGGAACCCGAAGACAGGCGACCGCGATGGCTCTAGCGTGGTCCAAGCGTACAAACTCTGCCCTGATTCAAAAGGGATGAGGCGAGCCTGATCCTGATCCTAAAACCGCCAGATCCCTGGCACTCATGTTCGGGTGGCAACTGTCACATGATCCAGCTCCGGAGCCGACCTAGCAATTTCCGAGCGCCAGGCAGTGTTGTAATTAAATGACCACCACAATTCGCCATAAGTAGGACAGTGGAAACATTATTTCCCTTTATTTCTCCTAAGCGCTGCTAGGGTGATTCTCTTCCCGATTCAGCGGTCGAAGTGGCGTTCCAGTTAACTCTGCTTCGAGCTGTACTTCCTTCAACTCGCCAGAGAGGGTCACGTGGGTTCCTGACTGCTGCTCATCCGGTGCCCGAAATGTTCTCTAGCATGAGGTATGCGGTCCGTTGATTTGCACAGCTTCCTTTGTTCCCCTGCTTACTAATAATTCTCCTTAGAGATGTAACATATATGACTAATATAAATATGAGAGCTGATACACGAGATCTATATTAAAGAAGCTTGATCGTAGTTGGATAGAAATGACACGACACTCGGTGTGTACAAATGAGATCGTGTTCAAGAAGTGATCTGAACGGAGAGGTATCCCGAAAATGAATTTTATTGGTATGCACGTTGCTGACGGGAGAAGCACTATCTTCGGAAGGTCATTGAAGTTCGCGTCATGATTCACGGAAAAAGAGCATGGTGGGAGTGGTATGTTCTGTGGCTGGAACATTTAGCGGGACGGCGGAAAACAAACAAACCTCAAGCGCCTTCAGAGGAGATCGACAGTTCAGACGATATGTTGGTTTCATGAATTCATACTGTTTGCAAGCTAGGGGTTGTTTCAGTCGGTTAATAGCGTGTTTTCTGAACGTCTGAACTGTATTAACAGAACGCGTAAAAGAAAAGTAAAGGAGGAGGTCCTTTTTGTAACCTTCTTCGAGACCTGTGAAGTGGGCGCTTTGTTACTATATTTGCTTTCCACTCTGATGACCTACACAGTGCTTGGAGCTCTGTCACTCACATGGAAAATATCTCTCTGTTCGGATTGGATCATTTCTTGTACGCGATCGACATCAATAATACCTTTCCTTTGCAAACTTCACTTCTGACTCAGTTGCAGGATTGGATTCCCGCACACCGAAAAACCGCTCAGCCTTCCTCCTCTCCCTGACAAACAGAGGAATCGTGTTCTTTCAAGTATCCCGCTTTCGGTGGTTCTGGGCACTCGGATGAAAAGAGCTTTTGGGGGATATGGGTCACTGCCACCCGCGTGCCCAGATCAACCGAGAGCCCAGAACCTCCGAACATTTTTTCGGATGAAACGAGCTTTTGGTTGATTTGGGACGTCGGTGGAAATGGGCATTTTATGGTACTCGTATTATTCTATACTTCGGAGTTGGAATATGGAATCTACTGCCGCTCCAGGTAAAAAAATAGTCGACAATTTTTTAGCGGCATGCCGCCAATACATTATTATTGATTTCAGTATATGGTAAGAATACCGTATCTGTGTATCTGTTGTCATGGTTTCGTTGTCGCGATTCCAGCGAAGCCGTAGCCACGGAAAAGCTGCGAGTGGAGGTCCCAGCCAGACTTGTACGTATCTTGAGTACGTACTCAAAATATAGTATTTTAAATACTTTTTCCGGTATTTTGGTACTCTACTCAATACTTTTTGCGACAAGTATTTTTAATGTATTTAAAATACTTTTTTCGGTATTTGCTACTCAGTACTCAAAATACTTTCCTTCCTCGTTAAGCCATATCCAGCACGCTTCCCGCCGTGCCGAGATTTTCAGCTCACTGGAATCTAACCCGCGTTTTCTTCTTTTTCTTTTTTCGGGAATTCGCGAATCTGTCATTTATCCTCTTGTACAATAGGCTGGTCCCAAGCCTGGCCTTGCATGTCAATAACCAACTTCGTCAGAAAACCGTTCCTATTCATATTGCCAGGTGAATCACCAGGGGATTAGGTACAAGATAATCCCGGCATTTATTTCCTTGGTCATCAAAGCAATAAACACGTACCAGAGGATGAAAGACCCGAACCGACATACAGGAGGGATTACGAAGTTTTCGGTCAGAATATATCAACAAAGTTTACTTGGGTTCACCAAAGTTCACCAAACATTACTTGACACCAAGACGTTGCAAATGAAAGATATGCATGACTCATGAAGTTTATTCCTTTCATTTGTAAGGCCACGTTCAGAATACGCGTTTCACTTACTGCTAATACTAAAGTACTTTAAAGAGTATCTTAAATACTTCTTAGAGTATTTAGTACTCTACTCAAATTACTTTCAGCTTTGAGTATTTTGTACTCTATTTTAAATACTTTTTTCGTAGAGTATTTAGTATCTTATTTTAAATACTTTTGCGCAGTATTTTGTACAAGTCTGGCTCCCAGCGCGCCCGGACAGGGAAGCGGTACGGCGGTACACGTTTCTCTTGCTTATGGACAGAAAGCCGGAAAGAAAGAGTGCATCCAAATCGAAAAGATGAATGTTGCATTACTAGTTTCTTCTGAGTCTGTTGGAAATACCGCACGCTTTCTTTTAATAGTTTTCTAAACAAGAAGAACGGTACGGAACCCCACGTGTCGACCCATCGCACGAGTTTCCTGATTAGCTCTCTCACCACAAATTTATCTTAATATTAATCTTAGTAATACAGAACGAGCAACCGGAATTTCTTTGTCACGTTGACACGTATGCATTTTCGGACCTCAGGCAAAGTAAACAAACAATATCACCGTACTAATGCGGCATAGCCGAGCCTCCACCATGGAAGGTCTGTGGGAGAAACAGCTTCTGTCTGATGTCCCACACGTATCAACGAATGATTCGCGAGGATAAAGTTACCACGCCAAGTTGTATGTGAATACCAAGAGCAGTGCAGAAAACGAATACTTCAATTTGCCAAAGCATCTGTTGCGGCACTCAGATGTTCGCCGCAGAGCATATGACATATACGTTAAACAGTTACACATGTATGGTGTTAAGGCAGGGGGGTCAGATATACGCATGAGTGCCAAGGGTTTTCAAAATATGTATTATTCACGTATAACGTTGACATACAGTCAGCGGCATAGTCAGACCTCCAAGGTAGGGCGGGCTCGACACGAAAGCACGCCCCTCCCCACCCCCGCTGATCCTGTATGCGACAACACACACATACTTGTGCACACTGCAACGTGCGGATAAAAAAAAAAGAGTTGAGTTGGACGTTCACAATATGATTACATGTATACACTGCCATGACCAATGAGGTGGTGTCACGAGTTACTTTGAAAACCAGTTGCTGCTTAGATAGACGCCGTAAACTGCAAGCACTTTCGCGATCACCACACTGGTCCCCCCCCCCCCCACCTCATATTATTTTCTCTCGGATTTGCGTGGCAGGTAGGGGGGGGCTCATAGGTAGCCCCCCTAGTCCCCCCGTGGCCGGAGTGAAAGCTAACATCACTTGAGCACGTTTTGTCACTACCACACCAAACAAAGAAGTGTTCTCTCGAGCTCTTGCAAATGCCCATGGAAACGTTAACGTGTGCATTACAATTTTTTATGATTACGTGTGTCTCAAAGGGCCAACAAGAGGCATCTAATTCCTAGAAACACTACACTTCCAACGGACCTGTTGCTGCATTGCAACGCTCATATGTAAATACTACTGTACTATCGAAGGAGAAATTGAGAAATTCATGTATTGCCTTGTAGAATATACTAATCCGCATTCCAAAACACGCGCTCTGTCACTTTTCTCAGCAACTAATCCCTGCATTGACTTCTTAGATTCTAAAATGTCCCCTTTGTTCGCTCGACTCACGACGTATGCAAACATACGCCACACAGTATGAGATGACCAGTAGGCAAAATTGATTCCGTCTTCATGAAACATGTCAATTTGTGGGCATTAAACCTCAAACAGATGAACATAATTCAGCCGACACCGCAGAGACCTCCTTTCGTCCGCCATGTTGGAAGTTCGGGGCGCCACCTGTAGTTAATTGAAATCGCGGAAAGTATCAAATTGCATAAGAAATTAACGATGGAAGATGAAAGTCACTGAAAAGGTTAGTCCTACAGGCTACCAGCTGGCTAACCTTTTCAGTGACTTTCATCGTTAGGTTTTTGGTCTTTAGCCAACACTCCTGTAGGAGCTCTCGAAGTATCTAAAATTATTTATTTTGTGAATCTCCGCGTTTCAGTACATGATGATAATCTCGTGTTTATAGTCTCATGCTTGTAAAACAAACATTTTACTTATTGTTTTTGTGGCTTCTGAGGCGTTATCTGTATTAGTGTATTTTTATCATATGGTTGCGCACTACAACTGATTCCTCAGCCTGCGAAGGTAACATGCAGGAACAACGGAGCAATCGTTAAGGGCGTTCCACCTCGGTCTGCTCGACTGCCTTTTGTGGACCCGTCCACACCGTCGTTGCACACCCTCAAAATTAAAGGCTGTCAGCAGCCGTACTTCACTGCGCTCTTCCACACGATTCTTTGTAAAGATTGGTAAACATGGAGATGGCGTTCTCACGAGACACGTTTAAAACCGTGATGTGGGCAAGCTTACGCTTGTCCCATCGTACAGTTCGCAATACAAAACGACGAAACGAAACTAAACAACGAAAATCAAATTAAAAACGACCTAGAAGATGTCTGTTCCGCGCCCGATTTTGGGCCTAGTCACTAGGAGGCTCTGAAGCTGGATGACGCCGTTTGGGCAGCTCTCATCTGTGCTTGGCCACCCTGACTCACACAGTCCTGAATCTGTGTCCGACATCGAGGACGTCTCTCTGAACATGGTCCTGGCGCAAATTCGTATAGCGCAACGCAAGGTGGTGCGCCGGTGTCGGGAGGCATATTGCTCCCGTGTGCTACTCGAGCGCTATGTGGCGGAAAATCCGGACTTAGGAATCACAGAGCTCCGGTCAGTTGACGACTCCATTCTCTCTGATCCAGGTGTCATTCAGGAAGCAATGCGTGAGCATTGCACGGCCCATTACCAAGAGTCACCTTAGGACGAGCCTGTTGTAAGCCGAGAGTGACCACTTCCGGCGAAAAAAAATGGAGCATGTGGACATGAGGTTTATGCAGCTGTCTCCTCAATGACGAGCGGACTGTGCCCTGGCATTGATGGCCTCCAAGATGAGTTCTACGAGCGAGTTCTACTAGCATAAGCTAAGGGACCACACAGTTTTTGGCAATTGTCAATTGTAATATGATGAAATAAAAGGAAGAAAGAAACGATGCATTCAGACTTTTGAGCAGGGAAGGGTAATGGTGACGGAAACAGAAACGGTGTATTACCGAAATTGAAGATGGTAACGATAACGGAAACGGAAACGCCTACCACTATGTCCTCCATTACCGGACACAGAAACGGAAACGCGTTCGAACTTTTTCTTGGAGCTGACGCAGCCATTGACACACACATCACACATCGCATGGCACACTATCCTATAGCCAAGCGTCATCTCGAGTGACATCGTTCTCTTCCCCGATTTGCTAGAAACGGGAAGCGTACGCCATTTTTGTGCCAATTATGAACCGCATAAGTGGAAAGCACGGGGCGTACGTCTATTTTGAACGACTCCCATAACCGCATGAGTGTCCTAGAGAGGGGTTATGCCTCCCGTGTTGAACCAATCTGGGGGCAGAACGACCTCATTCGGGATAGCGGTTGGCTAAGAGCGTGTTATGCGGTGAAGTTCTGCTGCCTACCTATGTGAGGTCGATCGACAACGGCGAGCTCTTTCACCATCATCACCAGCACCTCCTCCACTTTTTCCTGGGTTTTCCTCAGACACCTTCAGACATATGTCGGCTCGGTTCCGTTAGAAGTCGGCCCAGGGTGTCAGTTGCGACATTGCCGACCTCTGTGAGGCCGACAACAACACGATCAGCTTTAACAGTGTAGGAGTGTGTGAACCAAGGTAACCATACGGGGCATTTGGTAACCACACTTTTTCTTCGGGGTAGGTCAACTCCGCTCACCGTAATTTCACGGGTATAAGCCGCACCGCAGATAAGCCGCAGGACCCGTTTTTAGGGATATTTTGAAAATTTTCCGACAGATAAGCCGCACTCGCGGATAAGCCGCGGGCAATACGACGCGACTGATTTGTGCGACAAAGGAGACCATAGAGAAGGCCATAAGCCCTGTGGCCCATACTCCGGGATCGGCATGGTGTACAACAAAGGTGGTCAATTCTAGTGTTCAACCATGATCGGATTGTACCCTTGTTGTGTGCTTATATGGATCGACAGGTCAGTGGCCTTCCAGAAGACAGAATCACTGTCACCACTTTCGTTAAAGTTGCTTGAGGGAAGGCACCAGGAAGGTCAGTCTACGCGGCCCTGCACGCGCCCCTGTTACGCATTGTTTGTGCATTTGCAGGCTGGTGCTGTTCCAGAGGCACTTTCGTTAAAACCGGCGTATGAAGAAAATACCAGGGCAAAATAGTCATCAGATAAGCCACACTGGTGGATAAGCCGCAGAGCGCCCGTGAGAAAAAAAAATTGCGCATAAGCCGCGGCTAATACACGTGAAATTACGGTGCTTGAAACCCTCGCCTGTGCACTGATGCTGCGAAAACACCTACCCACCGCGGAAGACGACATACTTAGACACGTAAAATATTCGCGCTTACGCTTTCCCGTATCTGCTGCGTGTAGGGCTTTATTTATTTATTTATTTTGCCATTGTGGATGATATTTTGTGAGTGCATCGCGATATGTTTTAGGGGGCAGGGCGCATTAGGAGATTTGTAGGTGGGTGGAACATATCCCCGCTCATACGCCCTACTCTCAGTGCACATCCCGCACTGACAGAGATATAGCTCGTCTGAGAATGTAAGTGTATGAATGCCTGACGTAACCCCCAGATGAGGCTCCCCCTCCGATTCTAAACGCAGTTGTGCACGGCATCGCTAATAATAAATCGAGTGGATAAAGCGTTTTCGCTGACGAACGGGTCAATGGATGACAGTCGTGTTGCATTTATCCTGCTCTCGGAGCGAGTGACGCCCAGTAGAGATGAAAACTCAATCGACACCCGCGAAGGGAGGATCAACTTTACTCGAGTGTTTCCTTACGTGAGCGTTGCTGCATGTGGCCGTCGTATATACGGACAAAGCCAATGCGGCCTGGCGCCATCCATATGGGACACGGTAACTGGGCCCATAAAGCTGTTTTATGATATGTGTGCCAAACAATACCGATACGCCTGGGAAAACAAAATCAAAGACGTATATATATATAATAACGTTTCAGACGAATGAGTGGTGTCACGCAAATAACGTTGCGACGATGGCTGGACTCACGTAGGCGTTTTTACTGATTCAACGTATGCAAACACGTCATGTGTGTCGTGTGTACATGTATACATTCAAGCAGGGTGTTTCAGCATTCATCAGTGATAGGCAGTTCTTGCGGTACACGGTACTTTAAAGTACCTTCTGGGGTTTCTTTACCTTACTTCAAGTAATACTTGAAGTTGTATACTAGAAGTACTAATAAAGTTGTATCTGAGGGTGCTTAACCACCTACCCACCGCGGAAGACGACATACTTAGACACGTAAAATATTCGCGCTTACGCTTTCCCGTATCTGCTGCGTATAGGGCTTCATTTATTTATTTATTTATTTTGCCATTGTGGATGATATTTTGTGAGTGCATCACGATATGTTTAGGTGCGTATCAGTTGTATCTGAGGGTGCTTAATACGCACTTCAAGTACATTTCTCACTACTTTATGCTGAGTTACTTAAGGTAGCTAGCACTGACCGGACTATTTACTGCATTTAAACTTTAAATACATATTTTTGCGTGTACTTAATACTTTATTTGTAATACTTTCCCCGTCACTACCGTACTTGGCGAGATTTTACCGAGATTTTCAAAACCATAGACCCAGTACGCCTGCTCGCCGTCCTAAAGACTAAGGTCGGACAAATGCTCACAAAGTTTTTTCTTTTTTTTTTTTTTTTACATGTGCCGTGTTTATTGGCACAGTATAACAGCAAAATGTTTGCCGCAGGAGAACATACGTACTTTGATGTGCGTTAGAGGAAGGGGGAATAAAATTATTTATTATCATTATTTCTTGTAACAGTATGCTTCAACAGATAGCTATACAGGGTGTCCCAGAAAACGTGCCACTGAATTATAATAAAAAAAACTACGCCACTTAGAATCATGCTGTTAACGGCATTTGTTCTTACTAGGTTTTGACACCTCCTGACGTGACTGTCATGTAACGCAAGTTTAATTACGTAAATTCTTGCGAACTGAACTCTGAAATTTACCATGTAAAGGTCGCTTTTTTGCCCTACCAATGTGAAGAGCGTGCTGAATTTACTCATATCCATGATAATTGATAGGTATATTGAGGAGCTATCCCACAGGAAAAAATAGCCGAACATCATGATTTACGCGGCAACCGGTGCAAAGCGCGCGACGAATTCTTCAGCGCAATTGTCAGTCCGACGAAAGGAGGTTCGAAACCCAGCCCACACCGGTATAGCAGAAAGACATAACAGAGACATGGCTTACCGCATCTGGCTTCCGCTGGGATCATGCCTTCGCTTTCCCATTTTCAGGAACTGTCACTTTTTCAACTATCACTCTGTGGGATAGGTTTACAACCCCCTATCGTCGGACTGAGAGCGATTGCGCTGGAAAAGTCGCGCGCTATGCTCGGGGTGCTCCGAAAGGCATGCTGTTCGGCTATTTTTTCCGATGGTATAGAATCTCAATATACGTGTCAATTATTATCGTGGATTCGAGTAAATTCGGCACGCTCTTCACATTGGTGGAGTAAAAAAGTGATCTTTACTTCGTAAACTTCAGAGTTCAGTTCGCAAAAATCTGCATAATTAAACTGACGTCACATGAGATTCACATCATGAGGTGGCAAAAACTACGTATGAACGAACAAGTGCATCGACCGCATGATTCCAGGTGCTGTAATTTTTTAATTATTATTATTATCATTCAATGATACGTTTTCTGGGACACCCCGTATGGTGATTTGGTGAGACGCAGGAAAGGTTATCGTTATATTCTCTCGGATGACTCCATAGCTGATTTGTGTATGGTTTTTGTGAGGTGCTGTTCTTCGTTCTAGTACTCAATGTACAGATGAGAGCACTGGAAGGTTTTTCATCCGCCCTTATTTCCCCGCTTCTTGGAAAATCAGTGCCACACAGATGCCCGACCAAAATTTTGAGTTCAATACCTCCGAACAACAAAGCAAAGCGAGCTGTGCCCACGGCTATAAAGGGCCAAAACGCTTGACAGCATCTAAGACTGTCATAATTTGCGTTATCGAAGCCATTACTTCACCAATGCAAGACCGAAGGTGTTCTTTTAGCAGCTGTCGGACGGTTCTAAAAGATTCACAAAATAAAATTGTGATTTGAAAAAATACGACACTTATTATCATGCACTGTGTCACGCAGTGGAAAAGATGAAAATAAATTATGAAACCGTCAGGGTGGGTTCATGGTGAACTAGAACGGGGATGAGCAAATGTCCAGTCTCAGCTTCAGACTGTGGTGAGCAAATGTAAGGTGAGCAATTGTCCGCGCCGCAAAAAAAAAAAAAAAAAAAGAAACGTTTCCCCTCCGCCCTTCGTATTCTATTTCTGTCTCAACTAATCTCACTGCGCATACGACGCTTTGTGAATGTGAAAATGAGTTTTCTGACAGTTTGGCAATTTCTATTTGGAATAAATGTGAGAAAGAGAAACATGCCGAGAAACAAAATGATGCAGAAAAATAATAAGAACCGAGCGATCGGTCACAAAACCACACCTGCAGACTTCATGTCGACAGGAAAAATAATAACATACAGCAGAATCCCCTTTTTTTTTCTCTCTCTCTCTTTGGGAACGATTGCAACGACAGAGGTGCACTGTCAAAGCAGAACGCGCCCTGCATAACATGATCTGCAACAGCAAGGCCTTGTTGTAACCATGGATGACTGATGTCTTTCATGGCGCGACAGACAACTGGGAACAACAGTTTGTATTAAACAAATAAAATAATAGACTAAAAGTAAATTAAAATTACAGTTCGTTCTATGATTATAGCCCTCAGCGTGCAGAGGGGCCAACATCCCCATTTAAGCATCGGAAAGGGCCGTACCTCGAGAAAAAGAAAAGAAAATACTTTTTTTTTTTTTCTGTGTTTGCACCGCTCCGAGAAACGGCGTTTTTCTTCTTCTTCGTCTTTACGATTTATCGTAAGGAAAGTGGGCATAATGGAATTTTGCTACTATCTCCGAGCAACTGTTGCGCCCTCCACCATATGGTTGAGCTCTCAAGCTCATTTTAGTACTTTCATAAAGTCTGTCTTATTACAAAATGTAGATCGTGGAAAACCCCGTAGTTCGAACGAACAAGAACTAGACTGAAGTGGAAAAATCAGTGCTGCTATGCGGACCTTGTTGTTTACCTGTGGCCTGCACCCCGCACATAAAGCAGAACAGTGGGAGTTACATATCTCTTGGCCAGATCTACACACGTACACAAATAAATATATAAATAAATAAACAAACAAACCAATAAAAATATAATTTATGTTGGAAATCATCAAGCGGAAAAAGAACGGAGCCTGTTTGCTGAATGGGAGAATGAAGCGAATATTATCCACGTACGCATTAACCTGGCTGGACGCGACCTCGCAGCACACTTTTATGAGTCAGGAAAACAGACGCTTTCACAGATGAGAAGTACAGGAAGGGGAAAAATACGAGATAACAATACAGCTATCTAAGCACGCACGTTTCAAATAATCGAACGCATCCTTCAGACGACAGGGTATCGCTTGTCAGGTCATTCATTTGTATCGGCCTACGTTTTCGCCGATTTTATAGACCTAACCCTTGCCAATTCGACGCATTTAGTTAGCCGTCATGTGGTAGGTGTCTTGGACATGTTTACCATCTCGGAAAAAGTAAACACAAAAAAACTCGAAAGGCGATCGGATCCAATCCTGTGCATTGGCATTCGTCCACTAGCTGAAGAGTGGCAACGAGCACGCGCACGTAGACGTACGTAAAAGCATGTACGCTATCACTGCGTGATTTCACGGAAATACCCCCCACCCCTTATTTTCGTGAGAGCTTTGACAGGAGATCGCAAGACATGTTTCCGGAAGGCCTGGCGCTCGTGCACCTATGTCAAGACGTAAAGCTTGCGCCTGCACCTTCGAAAATAGCCGCACGGTGATTCGTACCTTGCACACCGTTCTAGCACATCTTAGTCGCAAAATTTTGATCTTCCGTCAAACTTTCTACACGTAACACCTATAGAAAGGACACCTCCGCTTCGTTTTCCCATGCAAGGTTCACCCACCCCTCCAGAGTTGCAGGCGTCTGCTGGATCGCCAACGTACGATTTCTTGTCGAGATAGAGAACCGAACCTACCTGCCCTAGATGATCCCCAGGGTCTTTTCGATGCCGAAAGGCAACGAAAATGTTGGTTATCCGTGCGCCTGTCGGGTCCACGTAAGGAATGTATAGCAGCCGTACACATAAAAGGGGTCGCCTCTTCGATTTGAAATTTCGCATTCGAGATCGTAGATGGCGCCAGGTCTCGCGTGACCGTTATCTGAGTTGTAACGCCTTCGTCTGGCAACGTGCGCCATTTTCTCCCTCCTCGATTCAAAAACATAAGTGCAGCTGGCTGCTCCGGCGGCACTGTTGACAAGTACATTGTGAAAGCAACCATGCCTGAAAACTCAACGCATTCGCCGGAGGGACGACCTCGACTCTTTCTGTGGTTAACAGATGATGTGTCAGCGCACGGTAACGTGCTCAACTACGTCAAAGAGAAGCTCGGTAATGGCAACGAAGTATTGGAATTGCGCACTGAGAGCGCTGTTGAGGACCTGACGAGCCGTACGTTGCTTGGATTCGTGCTTGATACTCTGAGGCGTTTCAGCCGTTTCACGAGCTGGCGCACAACCGCTCTGAGCGTTAACGAACATTATCAAGCGCTGCAACTGTGCACTGCCCGTGTCAACTACAACACCAGAGCCGAGTTCTCTGCTACTGCAGTTGAAGTGATTTGCGCTCACAACAAGTACATTCGCCACCTCGACGATGCTACGAACACAGATGAAATATTCGTGCAAGAGTACGTCTCATTTCTGGACCACTCAAATGCAGTGAACCAGTGGGACGTGTTGCGAAAGTTCAAGGAAACCGTGGAGGCCTACGATGTGGTGCGCAATTTCGTCCGCGACAGGAATTACCTTATTTACGGGCCACGTCGTACCAACTACATCAAAGAATGTCTCAAGGTCTTCCTCGGCGATGACACGCTGCAACAGATCCACGTAGAAGTCCCACTCGACATGAGTCTGGATGAAAACGCCAAAGACGCCAAGATCGACGTTTACTCGGAAGAAATCGCGATTGACACTCTTGCGGACGCGAACGAGCCAGTCACCAGCGAACTTCCCAGTTCTCGAACGGGGGAATACTTGGTGTGCGTCATCAACGCCATCATCCGCGTTCTGCTCAACAGTCGCGACGAGCTCGCCCTGGCTACCACAATGGCATCACCTTTAGTCCAATTACCTCACGATGCATTCACGCAGTTGAAACGCGTGTCCCTCCAAAAATCCATGCCCATGTGCCAGTGCGCCATCTCGTACGTACTACGACTCAGGCTGGGTGGAAATTGCGCAGACGACGACAGCCCGCTCAGCCAGTACGTTTGCGGTCTAGCAGACTTTGTCGACCTCCTTCACAAGCTTCAAACCGTCATTGAAGAGGAAAAAGAAGACGACGCCGTAAAGAAAGTCATCGGCATCATTTTTGCTCGGATCCGGAATTCCAAAGGATTCGGCCTGGACTGGAACTCTGTGCTTCCCTTCAAGAACGAGCTGCTCAAACTCGCTACGGCGCTGTCGTCCTCATTCGATCCCGCGGATAAACAGGAGGGCACGGACATTGTGGGAAAGGAGGCTATGTGCACGCTGCGTAACATTTCGGACTTTATGTCCACGCGTCAGATATACTGCGACCTGTCGAACCTCTTCTATTTCCCCAAACACGAAGGAACGCCGCTCAACGTTCCGGCAATGTTGGCTTACTTTAAGACGCCGGACCCGGACCTCGACAGCGTGGACGAAGAGTGGGACAGGCCTCTCAGTGCGCGGATCGAGCAGTTGAAAGCGGACAGGAAAGTGTCTGCGTTCCGGACAACGAGCAACCTGGAAGTAGAGTGCGCGGAGGGTACCGGGGGAACTGCAGACGTGGAACGCAAGGGTACAGAATGCGCGGATGTGACACCAAAGAGAATTGAGAAGATAGATGAAAAGACAAACGAAAGCAGTAAGCCACTGCAAAAGGCTGAGGCCAAGACAAAGGCTGTCAAGAGAAGTATACTTTCAGAGATCAACGGAGTCGCGAAGAAATCGAGGCAGGGCGTCAAAAGTGCGAAGAAGAAAGTGGACAAGTCGAGCAACCAGAATGCGATCACAACTTATTTTATGAAACGATGAGAAAGGAAGCGTACGGCTTCTTATGAGGCACTCTAGCGCGCAATGAGCACATTGTAAGCACGAGTCTGAGACACATTGCAGTTATTACTTGCATGCTGCGACGTTGAGGCTGCACGGTATCCCTATAGACTGCCGTGTAGTTAATAATCAATAAAATATATTTTATTGCGTAGTTTTGCGCAGTTACAGAACGTTGTCAGCAGTGGTATTGGAATGCCACAAGGGGGGTTGAGCTCAAGTTTGGAGGGTCCACACATTAAAGCAACGCAGAAGTCGATTTCAACACACTCTTTTCTTTGTATAAAACTGTTAGGTAGGCCAGTAAGATGCACCGTAAAAACTAATTCGCACCACAGAGTCATAATTATCGCGGAGATTGAATTTAAAGTATGCCGCAAAAAGCGACCGAGCGCGACAGTGGCGGAGAGAAGTACAAGCCTGTGATCCGTGTGGGACCTCATGCTGATGCTACAGGGGCCAAGCTCGCTGACTGGTCCAGAGAAATTATGTCTGCTACTCCGCTACGCGGGGTTCTCAAAAATCACTGCCCCTGGCTCAGTTATGATTCGGCTGCTCCTTCTGTCCCGAATTCTCCGGGAGAACTGGCAAAACTGAACGATGAAAGACACTGAAAAGGTTAGCCAGCTGTAGGAGTCGAACCCACATCTGGATGACTGGTCCAGAGCTCTACCAATTGAGCTAAGCTAGCACGCCTTCCCAGCGACTTCCAGGGTGCGTCATCTAAAGGGACAAACCAGCCACCCCCTTTCACTCATCCTCCTTTCAGGCGTGTTAGCTTAGCTCAGTTGGTAAGAGCACTGGACCGGTTAATCCAGAAGATGTGGGTTCGACTCCTACAGCTGGCTAACTTTTCAGTGACTTTCATCTTTCACCGTTAATTTCTTAGGCAACTTGAGGCCTTGTATGTGACTGTCACTTCTATGTTGTTCCAGCCTTAGAACATCAGTTCTGTCATTGCAAAACTGGTTTACGGCGGCAAAGGGACAAGGCGCTGACCCCCACTGACCGGCGAACCAGAATGAGTTCTCCCTATGACATCATCAGTGACATGGCATCATATCTTCTCTTCCTCGTTATACCCGGAGTGGCGAGTTAAGGATGAACGTGCAGAGCCATTTTTATTATTTATTTTTTTCTGGGAAACAAACTGCACACATTAATACCTCGCTCACTATCTGGTAAAATGAAAAACGCACCTTCATTAGACGTCTTAATCTGAAGATTTTTTTAGATGACCCTCTGTACTCCTTTAATGATCCATTAGTGCACTGCACCTCACATACGGGATCACGGTGCTTAATAACAAAGCACTTACGCTTGAGGTGTGTTTTCCCTATGGATGCTGTAATGTTTGAATTCCTTACCACTATTGGCTGCATTTGTATGCTTTGAAAATCCAGCTCTATAAGGTGTACGCAGTTTCTTATAAACGCACCTTATGTCTGACGCCCGTCCTAGACAAACTCTGCTTCTGCCTGTAGCAACTTTCTGTTTCAGAGCTGCTGTACATTATGTGGGTTTGGTTCGTAGAGATATAACGTCCACAACAAACAATAAAGTAATGTTTTACAGTTTCTAATATACAAAGGTCCTTTACGCAGATGTCCAACGAATGAGACGTTGTGCGCTGCAACTATTTTTCTGCCCTTCTCTACCACATTTTTAAATATTTGTTAACAAAACTGACCATCAACAAAATACTCTCATCTATTTTTCGCTTCGCAATGCGTTTTGTGTAAGAGGGTTGGGGATATTATGAAAGAGAATGCTTATGTGAGTAAAAAAAAAAGCATTACCTGCAGTATTTAATGCGAATGAACCAGAAAAATGTGTCTTATGATATGGAATACAGACATCCTGCCACTTTGTAACTCCTCTGACGCTCAGGCAATCTGGAGAAGTAGAAACATCAGACGGCACAGTAGTTACGAGCACAGATTCACTCTTCGTAAATTGCTCTAATCGAACTGATTCTTATTCTTGGCCACCGTATTTGTTTGTGTCGTCCATGCAGCTTTCTATTGTTGAACCTTCTTCATGCTGAAAAGCAAGTGATAAGATGTCAACCTTGGCAGTGTAGGGATAGGGGGATGAATCTACATGGTGGGAGGCAGGGGTTACACTTTTGTTTATTTCTGCCCAAATTCGGAGCGTGCTGCGACAACAGTCTCTAACAACCGCAGCACAAGGAAGGCTACCAACGTCGTGCGAGTAGCCCAAAAATCAAGCAAAGAAAAAAACAAATTGTGTGGGAATGTGATATGTGACTCATATCAACGAAGGCCTGCTTTTACGGTGAATGTCCAACTTAAAGGACGGTCGCATCATGAGATCCAGTTATGAAACCGATACCACTGTGTTCAGCATTGGCTGACAACCCACCTGGCAAACTTTTTTGCAGGGAAGGGTAACGGTAATGGTAACGGAAACAGAAACGGTATATTACTGAAATTGGAGATGGTAACGATAACGGAAACACATACTACGGTCCTCCATTACCGCGAACAGAAACGGAAACAAATTTATCGTCCAGTACTGAATTCGGGTAATAGCTATTCTTATTGTGCAATGACATTTGAGTGACTTCATTTTTATGTTTTTGTATTTTGATGACTCCATTGCCTGTAATGCTCTAAATACTACACGAGAGCATGGAAAGAAAGCGCCAAATTGGATCTCGAGGGTGCATCCCTCACTTACCTACTTGTCCCATTCTTCATAACCCTATGACATCAACGCATGACAGTACTCCACCATAGCACCAGGATGCCAGCCTATGATTTTTAGTGACTTATTTTGTACTTTTTTCATTTCACTGTGGCCATGGCAGTATTATTTACTATTGAGAGCGTCCGCTTATGAATACGACATTGGATGAAAGTTACGCCCATCTTGAGTTGCTGGACTCAGAGTGACTGAAGACTAGAAACATGTTCCTATACATATATATATACTTTTTTTTTTATCTTGCAAGATGTGTGCATCCCAACGACGAGCACTTGGGCAACACAGGGTGCTCATAGAGCCAGAGTGGCTGTCCTCTCGCAGCTCTTAACAACCGTTCCATTACCAGAAACAGTAACGGAAACTAAATTGAAAGGCCGGTATCAGAAACGGATAACGGAAACGAAAATCTAGCAGTAACGAAAATGGAAACACTAACCAAAATACGTCTGTTACCTTTCCCTGCTTTTTTGTTCAAAATGTGCTCAGGTATTAAATAGGGACGTGCCACCTTGAGTCCTAAAATCCGAGGCAGCTATTTCAGATATGGTAGTCTGAATCCCAGTGCCCGAAACGGTGAGTTGAATCTTTCGGATCCACCAACCACGTTTCTTTTCTTTTTTTAAATATTTATATTGCTCTGGACTGAAAGAGTTCAGGCAGGAACCGTTACATTACAAGTTGAAAAGTAATCTGGTTTTGCTTTTTTATTTTTGCTTCGTTTTATGAAAATAATTCAGACTCTAGAATTTATGTAATTTTCTTGTAATCGATTAACAACACGTTAAATAAATCAAGTTTAAGAAGAACGATACGGTTATATGTTCTCCTGAAACTCGGCTATTATTTAATTTGTTTTTCATCGAACAAGGGTATCATATCCTGTTTCACAACACTTCTCGGTAGAAGTTTCTTTCCTGGCTTTTCAAACTCCTTTTAAAGAAAGGATTCGAAAGGTTCGGGATTTGTAAGATTCATGGACTCGTCTCATCTCTAGTATTAAATAAACAGATTTTTTTCCGTCGTATGAATGTGTGTATGAGTGAGCAAAAATGTAAGAGTGAAAGGAGGGTGAGTGAGAGTGAGTGACTGGTTTGTCGTCCCTTCAGATGACGCACCCCGAAAGTCGCTGGAGAGGCGTGTTAGCTTAGCTCAATTGGTAGAGCCCTGGACCGGCAATCCAGAAGATGTGGGTTCGATCCCTACAGCTGGCTAACCTTTTCAGTGACTTTCATCTTTCATCGTTAAAGCTCAGACAGTGTTCCCTAAGTGGAGGGAGAGTGAGGGCGCGGTGCTCGGAGGCGTAACTCTATAAAGACTGCATTCCTTTTCTCAAGGTTGCACCCTCATTGGTCCTTAGGGAATGACATTTTCTCGTTTTTCCAGAGAGGGAATACCAGCATTCTCTCCACGTTACAAGTGTGCGGCCTGTCTGTTCAACCGATAGTTTTTCGACACCACTTGACAGCCTTCCGCTCAAAGAACGTCAGACGCTGAGACTTTCATCAGCGATGCATGCATAGGGTTCTTCGTTTTCGGGTTTTATGATTTTTCAAATTCGGGGGGTAAAAATCGGGTGCTATTTACATAAGGGAACTGGGGAAGAAATCGGGCACTTCAATCTCTGTCTGATGTGTCATCGGGGAATTTTCGGGTGAAACGAAAGGCATACGAAACAAGCCACTGCTGTGAAACTGGGACGAGGAACAACAACCTGTATATTCCCACTCGGAACTGGGGCAGTGAATGACCATGGCATTCAAACACATGTCCGAGCTCCACAAAAGTTTGTCTCTTCTCCTGCTGGTGGGGATTATCAAAGGAGTACAAATAGGTTGACACAAATAACTCTCCTTTCTGATAGTATGATTTACTTTTCCGACAGCTTACCTACAACCACAAGTTGAAGGACTGCAAGGATTTCGGGTAGATATCAGGTTTGACCCGAATTCTTGAAAACTTGTTCGGGGGGGAACTATCGTTAAAAACCGGGTGTAACCCGAAAACGAAGAACCCTATGCATGCAGCGCTGATATATCGAGTGAAGAGTTTTTAGTGTTCATATTTGTTTCAAATGATGACAAAAATTGAAAACAGTTGTTCCTATTCTGTCATTTGCCGTACCAGTTGTCAGGGCATCACCGACGCTCTGAAACCTGGCTCGACTCCACTTGTTACACTTCTCGCAAATATCCAGCCTAGGCATATTTACTAAAGTGTGCGCTACGCTTGGAAATTGTGGAATCTCGTCAAAATAAATATCTACTGCCAGAAAACTATAAAAATCCTGCAGATATGCACGAGGTTAGCAGGCAGAGTACACCATTGGAAACAGCATTTTTAAAATTTTCATTATTTATCCAGAAAGAACCGCACAAAGTGGCAAACTTTAGATAAAATTTTAGTGCGTGACCTAATGTACATTTTACCTTGAACCTGCTCTTCTAGATCTTCCAACTGATCTTGCAGCATTTCTCATGCCCACGAAGAGGTGTGATAACTCATGTTGCTTTAAAATGAACTGAAGAGGGAAGGATAACATTCTAAGTGCTACTATGTATCTAATGTGAGACATTAAACTCTCAAGTGTAATTTTTTTTTGCTCTTTCACCTTTGCAGTTAGCCCATTTACGTTAGTATGCCGCCATTTTTTTCAAATAAAATAGCTACAGCAAAGTGTCGTCTGCAAAACTTTTTGCCGAACATGCCCTCTTCGAAAAGCCACAGAAACAGGACGTGTGAGCCTCACCCGGCAAAGCCTGCATCTTAGCAGTGGCGGATCAAAGGGGGCGATTGCCCTCCCCCCCCCCCAAAAAAAACACACGTCAGTTTATACATTGGATCTCCCTCTCCACACTACGCACTGCAACAAAGGCTCCCCAAACTGTGAGCCTAGATCTGCCCCTGCATCGGCAGAGACTTCGCACAGTGCGCCTGTGGAGAAATTGGATGACACACCATTAAGGCAGCACTTCCGGTGCACAGTCTGGGGTGGCGCATCTCGGACAATTGCCAAGGCCCCTGGTTTTCTGCTGCGGCAAATTAAAAATTCCACGGCACCAACTCGTAAATTCAGACATTTTCCGCGCCAAGGAGTCAGCGGCTGCTTCAAAAGGGGAAACACTTTATTTTCTCCGACAACGTGGAAAGAAAACAATAGTTTATAAAGTTGTGGCTCAGCATTACCTGATATCTTGCGTTCTCCTCTGACAGCAAATGCCGTCTGACGCTTACGATCATTTTATACAAACTGAAAGTCTTTCAGCATCTACAGAGTTTATAGGAATTGACAAATACTTGATTGACACAGACGCTAAATTCGGAGGAAGCACCTTCATTCAGTTCCAAAACCCAATTACCGTACTATTTACTCGCATAATTTGTGCACTTTATCCTCCCAAACAGAGTCAGCAAAGTTGGAGGTGTGCAAATTGCGCGGGAACGTTCGTTAGGATATTCAAACTACGCGAGTGCAGAACAAGCGCAGAAAGTTGGGGTAGTTGGTGTGACAGCATACTGCAATATTTGGGGACGCGAAAGATGAGAGCATAGGGTACACACAGAACAGGCGTCACTCACAACTGAAGTGTATTGCGGAAAAAAAGGGAGGCATAAATACACAAACCGATTACAGGCGACACCTGCCGACATTCAAGACTTCACACTTGCGGAACGACACACTGTTCCCAGTAGATAACATGTTTAGCTGTTTAGCGGGCCAACTTCTTTATCAGACAGTGCAACTAACACACCTGCCTTCGACGAAGGCATACCTTGAGCTTGAGGGAACGATAACACACGAAGAAGTAGACAAGACGAGGCTCAAGGTATGCCTTTGTCGAACCTTCACCAGCTCGCTTGCCTGCTCACCCTTATTTCACACTTGCCTCCCCCGGTTAAAAGTATGTGATGGGCTTCGAGTATTTCCAGAGTGATTTGATGCGAGCGATGCGTCGTTCCGCAAGTGTTAAGTCTGGAATATCGGCACGTGTCGCCTGCCACCAGATTGTGTATCCGTGCCTCCTTTTTTTTTTTCGCAATACACTTCAGTTGTGAGTGACGCCCGTTCTGTGTGTACCTTGTGTCCCCATCTTTTGCTTCCCCAAATATTGCAGTACAAGATGGCGCAAAATATGCGAGTCAATACGTTGAAGTGTCACGTGTACCTTGGAGCAGCTGAAAGCGTCACACGCTTTTATCTCGCGGTCTTTTGCAAGAGCACACAATAGTACTTCACTGCATGTCGTAGTAACCGTCCACATTGCGTCAACCGGGTCCTTCGACCCAATCGGATTTCTGCAAAATTTCAGGCAAAATAAGGGATTCAGCAAAATTTTGTGGAAAACCTTGGGCCCTTACTATTGCAAACGCACCCCTGGTCTCCTATGTTGTGGCAGGTGGTAGGGATGCAGCACGATACCTCACGACCACTACAGTTAGTCTGAGTAACTGAGCCCGATTTCTCCCGGAATATAGCGTACTGGAGTCCTTCCCACCCAAATCCGTACGAATTTAGTGCACACGTTTATTTACCCACTGAATTTAGAAGCAAAAAAACAATTTCCCGAAAACTCGAGGCTCTAATCGTAATGCCTGAGTTCTACTGCCAATTTTTTCAGCATCCTTCCACAATTATTTCATCTCAAGGACCCGCAGGCAGCAATACTTTCCCAGTCCCAAATATGTAAACCACTTAATACTACCGTGCGAAAGCAAGCGCAAGTTTGTCATTTTAAAAAATTCCTTCAATCAGTGGAGTCTGTTATTCACAGATTAGTCTCCTCATTTATTTATCTCACATAACGCCGCTATTTGTTTCTGCGGCGTTTGTTTTTGTTGAACATGGGTTTCTGGTTCTGTGCAGCTCGAAGCCGCGCAACCTTACTGGTTATTAGCCTCTGCTGCTTAGTTTTTTCTTTCAGCTTCTTCTTTTTCTTTCTGCGTTGCATCAGCTTGTCAAAGTCTGACAGCTGAGCTGAGGAACGTTTCTTGCTGCCATCTTCCTCATCCGCATTGCCTTTCTTCACTGACCTCTTTGCACCAGTGGCTGGATTAGGCCGAGGTTTCTTTGGGGATCGCTCGTTGCTGCTTCCCTCTGCCTTCCGCTTTGTTTTCTTGCTAGACATCAGGTCTAAAGAGAAAGAATGAAGTGTTGCATTTTTGACACCAGGGATCAACTATAGGCACAACAAGCTGATTTATGATGACTACACTCAACGTACTGTATTTCGGGCCAGATGTTTTTGGTTTATGTTTCTCAGCAGCATCAGGGGGTGAAGATGTTATGTTTGTATCAGTTTTACAACAGAGTTTCCGAACTTCTATGTTAGCTGTGGTGACCTCTGGGACTTTCTGTGCTAGAGCTATTTAAGCCCAAATAACCCAGTTGAACACTGTCCATGTCCATCATTGTTTCTGTCCATTCTTTACAATGTTGAGAACAAAGTAGCATTTCCCTTTACCTTCATCTGGTTCTTCCCCAACTTCTAATCTGTACCACTCTCGGTCGTCGTCTGCTTCATCCCCACTGGCTGCTCCTTCCGCTTCATCTGCTGTGCCATCGTCTTTACTTTTGGCTGCTTCCTTTTTCTTGCGATTTTCTTCTTGCTCCCTTCTGCGTTTTTCTTTGAGCTTTCTAAACAGAATAATGCAAGAATACCAAATAAGAAAAAATGTGGAGGAAGGAAGCAATTCTACCCAACTGCCGTCGTCGTCACTGAGGTTTAGCGTATTACTCCATGTTACGCGCACAACTAAACGTGCAGAGCGCATTTTATATGGTCGTGCATCATCTCCTGCACAAAACACTTTCTTGGTGTCCTGCCAACAGAACTGCTCCGTGTGACACCAGAGATTGGTCTTGCTCACTCATTCTCTTGGGACTCAGTCACCCCATTTGCTCATTTGCACCTCAGCTCACTTGCCACAATGGGCATGAGTGAGCCTCTAGCCATCGCTACGTTCTTTACTGAGAAGTTGCTGCGGGGGTAATTTGTATCTCTGGAATGTAACCTTGCCCATCTCTGAGGCCAATTTTCGTTTGTCGTGCTATTCTGAAATGTCGTGAACAAAGTTTGTGAGAAATATAAACGACCTCACGAATGGGCGCATATGGGAAGTGCGCCGTTGAATCTACCTATTTTTGGTAGACAACCCTTCACAAAAGAGCCGTTAAAGTGTCAAATTCTACAAATGAAGCAACTTTGCGATTTTGTAACTGGACAGAGGCAGACCTTAGAACGCTCAGAACCCAGTATACAATGCAACTCACCACTGACAATATGTGGAAAAAAAATTGGCTGAATATGTCGAATGGTTATGAAGATACCGTAATTTCATGTCTATTAGCAACAGGGCCCAATCCAATCTTGGTAGAGCACTACAACCGTGCTAGAACTGACCTCTTTGGTTGAACACCACGCTGATCCCAGAATTCATTTCATATCTACACCACTGGTTTACCGCAAAAGTCAGTCTCATCATATAGCCCGTGGCTTATCTGCTGGAAAATTTTCAAAATGTTCCAAAAACGGGTTGTGCGGCTTATATGCGTGAAATTACGGTATACAGCACCAAACTTCACAGAAGTGCAGCAACTATGTTCTTGCATCTCCAGGATCAAGAAAGCAGAGGGCTAGGGGAATTAAGGGCAATTTCCAACATAACCACGCATGACCGAATCTTCCGTTACCAGTGGAGAAAATGGTGTATGGCAACCGCAACCACATGACAGTGCATTGTATTGTTGTCTTACGAGTATCATCTGCCTCAAAATTACTACCCCCTTCGACGTTGCGCTTCTAAAGTTAATTGAAATTAAGATGTGGTATGTTAAGGACCTGACACAGATTACCAATTTTACTACAATGCCGGTACGCGCGAGAAAATGCAGCTTGCTTCATCAACAAGAGGTTTGTCAATGACCGGGTAATTGGAAGCCTTTTGGGAAGGCACGGATATATGAGGCACGTTTAATCCGAGTTCTCCCGGTACGGGAGCTACAGACAAGGCTGTCGCGTGTGGCCGAGCCAAGGAAAAGAAGCCCCGTTTATTCTCGTGACTGTACTTATAAAGGATAAGAACCACCTCCTCAGGGTCGAATAACATAAATATCGCGCTGAGAGACATAGCAGCAGCAAGCGTCGCACAGCAAGACAACGTACACAAAAGATAACTTACACAGATACGTGCGATGACAATGTGCCTCGTATAACAAGGCATACCCCACGTTTCCAAATGCCAGAGCCACACTAGCTTATTTTTAGACCCTGAACTTTTAGGGTTAAACCCGATTTTTCCCCAAACTTGCATCCCGAATCGAGGATTGCCTGTTTAGGGTTAAACCCGATTTCTACCCGTAAAACTGTGTCTAAGCTAGGCACCTCAAGCCAATGACATACTGATTTTTCGCAAAATACGAACACAGTTGACTTCTACTTCTGACACTCTGGATAAAAGTTACAATGAAGGTTGATTCAACAATGAAGTTCGATTTCTCCCCGAATTCAAGTCTGATGGTAATTTTTCTGCCCGAATTTGCATGAATTTTGGACATCGAGTTATGAACCTGATTTTTACCCCCGAATTTGGAAAAAAAAAATAAACCCCCCAAAACTTGAGGGTCTACTTATTTTGCAATGGTGAAGCTCAGGTTCGTCTTGCGGTTCACACCATCCTTTGCACATGCATAATATGCTGTGAACATTTCTACACTCGGTTACCACACGCACACTTTGAGAGGGTCTTGGATCAGCGATCATGTATAGAGCACAAGTCCAACAAAAGTTGTTCATGCAGTTACCAATGGGAATGGCCGTAGCTCTCACTCCATTAAAGGGGTACTAAAACGTAAAAGCAAATTGTTCTCAAATGAAAGTCTGTGTTTCGATTAGTGTAATGCAAGTAAAATTAGTCCACACGGTGCTAACGTATTGAAGAGAAATGCAACGAAAACAGAGCAGCTGATGCTTCAGAATGTTCTTCATCGAGTGTTCCAGTTTCATGCCACAAACATTTTGCAACACAAGGTTCAGAAGGAGTGCGTAGCCCTATCAACCTGATAAAGAAGGGACAGACCCAAAAGCAGGAACTCAACACCGTAACTGGGGCCTTTATCCATTCAGCACCAGAACGAGACAGCGCATTTTATGTACCCTCTTTAAGAAATGATCCGCCCATTCAAGTTAATTTGTCACATAGTGTTGGCAAGAACATGGCGGCTACACCAATGAGAATGTTGCCACTATGACACTGCTAAAGTATGTACCAACCGGACCAAATTTTAACATTGCTCAGATTCCATTGTTTTTCACCAGAAGGGTTGCTTTCCTCTTAAAACAATAATAATAATGAATGAAAAGTGGCTTCTGACATTACATTAAAAATGCATTAAATTAAATGCGTAAAACCTGGCATGCAAAATAGCACATCACAAAAATTCTGAATTCAACAGAATAAAAACATTGGGATGGTTTTATCAGGAAGGTGCCAAAAGAACTGACTCACTCACCTCTTCTTTGCTTTCTTCAACCTCAGTTCCTGAACCTCTTCCTTGGATTTCGAAACAAAAGCGTGGTACATAACTTCCCCTTGCATAAGTCCCTCTTCTATCTTCACGAGCTTCAGTGTCATCCGTGGGCCCAGCTCCAGTAACCTTTCAATAAACGGTGATAGTTTTGTAACTTAAAAACCCGAGACTAGGAAAAAATAAATAAATAAATAAACACGACAACACAGAGTTTGTTAACGTAAAATGTGTCACCCATGAAGCTATATAGAGAAAACATTTTTGCTGAGTTACTGGGTCCAAAAGGATTGGTAATACTGGTAGACCCTCATCATTTCTCCTTTTTTCTTATGTCAGGTGTAAAAATCTGGTTTTGTTTCAGGGGCTGTATACATTAAACTTGAGGGTGAGAAAACAATGGGAATCCTGGCACGTAAAGATAATCAAAGAGGCTATCACTAGGTATCAGGGCCCCCCACTGGAGTGCTACACACCCTTGTTACATAAAAAGGGACCAGAAACTTGTGGTACGTAATTCTGATGATGAAACTCGAATGAGTTTCGAAGCATCAAACATTTTCCTCGTTGTATTGTTGTTTGCCTGTGCATACAGTGAACCCTCGTTAATATGACCCTCATTGATCTGACATACTCGCTTTATGAGGAACCGTTCTGCCGGCACGTAAATGCCCCTCGCTAATATGATAATCCTTTTATCGGACAATGACCAAGATTTTTGTCATAAGTAGGGTCAAACACAGGCATTACCTTCATGCTATTATGACCACTTCACACGACCCTCAGAGTAGCCCGCACGAGAGGCTATCTCGTAAATCGCTCAGAGACACGTGACACGTGTTAAAGTAGGGCATCAAGGTCTGTGATGTCCGCTGAAATCGCTGACCTCAGGATTATACTCATATTCGAACCACCGAAGTGCTTAACGAGGCGGTGGCCAGGTCACACTGTGCTGCTGTTTTCACGTAAGGATGGCAGAAACGAAGCAGAAGACTGATTTGGCAGTCAGAATGAAGAGCGGCATTACTCAAAGGAGGCAGGCAAAGCCCTACAGGTTGCCTCGTTATTTTTTGAGGAGATAAAGGTCGATAAGGAGATAAAAATGTGCCCCCAGATGGTGCTATTGTCCATTTAGAGAAATTAATGACTGAAAATTGTTTGACGTAGTCATTGTTAATAGATTTTTCAGAAAATAAATCATAATTACGTCGGCTTTTGTTGTGCGTAGCGGTGTGTTTCTCTTTAATATGACAATTCACTTTATGACCAAAATCCGCAGGAATGGCAGTGGTCATATTAACGAGGGTTCACTGTATGCCCATTAAAGAGTAAACTTTCGTTGATTCGACCCTGATGGGGACGTGGTATTTGATCGAATTATTCGAAGGTTGAATTAAAGTAGGCAGAAAAATGAAAGGGGTCAACATCACTTGTGTGTGATCGTCTGCTGTTGCTCGCGTTTCAAACGCTCATCCAAACAAATGCCACATAGCGCGTTGATGTGATGGAAAGCCCTTTCGGTGTTGTCTTCATAAGACAAATGGTGTTCCAGGGTGTCCAGTTGAGTTTCGGTGTGGGTTGCATTTGGTTGATCACACTGCACTCCCTTGGCAAAATAGTCTTCAGTTTAGCTTCCACCATCTTGTATCATATTCAGATCTCTATATACCGGTATTCAATCCTATCCATCTCGATGCACCAGGAGATTCCGAACGAAAGCCTGGTGAAATGTGAAACAAGAAACAAAGAAGGAATGAGGAAGGCGACGTTTCCTCCTCGCCTGGAACTCTCCAGAACAGCCACCAAATGGAACGAGTTTCAGTGCATCGTACGTTATCGCCTTTGTGTACGTAAGAGACAGCGTGATGGTTCTGCACAATGCGCGAAGCTCTCTTTATATTTTACGCGTGGTGGTTGCCACCCCCCTCCCCCGCCCCCTCTTAAATCCGCCCCTGACTGCAGCACCACTTTAATTTTTCATTAATTCGTTTCTCAATGTTTCTGAGCTCACAAAGCATTGGCCAGTTCTGCGACTGTTTGCTGTGACCCTAGCGGATTTGGGAGTAAGTTTTTTACACTTTCTTTTTTGTCTTTTGAAACAGCCCTACGCATGTATAATAGCCTTAATTTTTTTGTTTGCTATTACAAAGTCAAAATTATCCCAAATACTAGTTGTGCTACATTTCCATGTGCACGCATTCACATATGATATGCGTATGTTTTCTTTTGCTTATTAGGTCCTCCATCTTGGAAGTGAGAATGAGGATACGAAGAGGCCACATATATCAGCAAGCTGATTTCTCGCTGGTTTGAGATACTCAAGCATGAAGCATGTTAATTTTTAGAGTTTTCAGGAAATATTTTTTTTTCTTCAAAATTTGGGGGGTTAAAATCGGCTAAATAAACAAGCTCGAAATTCGTGCAAATTCAGGTTGAAAAACTTCCAGTATGCTACATTCAGGAAGAAATCGGACTCAGTTACTGAGACTAACAGTACTGGTTTGGTACAAACAGTGATGTATCTGCACTTTCTGCCAAAAAAATTAGTGTGCATTCCTACAGATGTCTCAGTGAGGGAAATTTGCCGGGTAAAAATCGGGTTTCACCCTACAGAGGCAACCTTCAATTTGGGGTGCAAATTCGGACAAGAATCGTGTTCAACCCTAAAACTAGTTACAGTATTTTTATGCTCTTGCTTATCAAACTCACTCGTTTGGGAATGTAGCATTAATGCAAGTTGGTTTCCTCTTGTTCGACTACCAGTGCCTGTAATTTGTAGCCTCTTGTTTTGGAGAAACTTGGCACAACTTTGTGGATATTTATCTGGATGGCACTGGTAATCTCATTTGGCGCAAAATGACGCATTTGACTCAGGAATGAAATCCCTGGCATGTGGAGGGAGATATACAATACGTCCATGTTTGTCCTTTCAAGTTGAGGTTTTACAGGTCATATCTGAACAAAAAAATAAAAGCGTGGAACAGCTCAACCCTGCCCTGAATGAATCTTTCAAATTATGTGGCCATTTCAGGGTATGAAAGAAGAAAGAAAGATGGCTTTGGTTAACGACTGGGTCCAACGCCATCTCACACTTCGCTGCAAAAGGACACTGACTAAAAAGATTAGCTAAACAATTTTAGGCAATTAGACATTGTTAGCATAAGCCATTAGTAAGCAGTTGCGTGCTTCCTTCGACAGACCGTCCACCTGTCTGTATAATGGACCTGCAAAAATGGCATTGATGCTGCCCTCATAGCTTTTTTTAGAAAATCTATATCGAATCAAAAATAAACACCCTGTGTATTGACTAACATACATCATATCTCTAGAAATATCACCTCCACTCATTTTTGAATGACAAGCAGTGTCAGCGCCAGCGCAACAGACATCAAAAAGCGACACAGCCAGCCGCAGTGTCAGAGATATCAAGAACTTCCGGCCCGATCAAAAACAACGGGTGTATGCGCTCCAGCATGAGTCTGTTTTGTCATCATTTGTAATCTCAGTTAAATAAACCCATCTGTAAAAATGTAACGCTGGTCACCCCAGGGAAACCGCTAACATGGCGCAGCACGACAGGACTGACGACAGATCTCAGCCGTGAGTAAAGTCTCAACGTGCCCATCGAAATGCCGACACCCACGAGGCTACAGACGTAAGAAACATGGCAGAAAACGGCTCGAACGATGATTTCAGCAATGAAATACTGGAAATCAAGGAGCAAATACGTGCCATCACGGAGGCATCGAATGCCTTGACGAACGCAACAAAAACGAGCGGAACGCAACACAAAGCTCAGCCGAATAACGAACAACGCAAAGACGAGTTGGCACAAGCAACGTCAACCTCCGCATCCCACACGTCAGGTCCACTGAACGTAACGAACAATACGGGCATCATCGAAGCTTTAGTGAACACCTTACAACGTCCCTCGCAGCCGTTCCAAGTCCACTCCATGGGTGACACGTGCGCTGCTATCCCAACCTTCGCTGGCGACGAAAAGGAAAGTCTCAAGGACTGGATCTTCGAGGTCGAATGAATCACATCACTGGTGAACTGGACGCCAAACCTGACTATGGTCAACGCAATGACACGTCTTCGTGGCGCAGCCCGTCATTGGCAACGATCGTACGGTTGTCTCATACACGACTGAGACACGTGGAAGAGCGTGATTACCAAACGCTTTCACCGAAAAATGACGCTCCAAGCTATTCTTGATTATCGAAAGGAGCGAAAGTTGCGACGAAACGAAACCATAGTCCAGTACATATACGCCAAAAACGCTATGCTGGAAAAGGCTCCACATCGACTGGACGCTATGGAACGCATTTCTCTCATCCTTCATGGGATCGAGGACGACAGATGGGCCAACCCTCTCACCACACAATGCTGCAAATCAGTGCTCGAACTTGTCGACTGTGCTGCCATGCTCGACACTCGTCGATATGTCGTCCCTCAGCCATCATCTCAACGTGGCAACCAGGAAGATGACCGAACGTCCAAAGATGATGACAACGCCTACACACCTGGGCACACGGACAAGACGCCTCGAAAGACTGTAGGCAACGTATGCTTCAACTGCAACAGCCCAGGGCATCTTGCTCGAGACTGTCCTGAACCGAAAACCGCAGCGACAACACGAGCCGAACAGAGACGCGCAGCCAAAGAAAAGGAAACTGCTCAACGTTACCAGCGGCCTCACCTACCAAAAAGTGCACACTGTTTGCTTCACTCAAGCTCGAAAACATTACCACTCATTGATGCCACTCTAAACGAAGACACGTCAATCAAAGCGTGCATCGACACCGGAGCCAACATATCAGTCGTTGACAGCAAAGCATTGCCTCCAAACACGAATACAACTCCTTGGTCAGCATCGGAACCCATCACGGTTCTGGATCGACAAATTCAACCAAGGGAGTACACCACCATAACAGTCACGGTTGGCAAAACTCAAGTCACTCTTCCGAAAGTGGTCATCACGGCCTTGCCATCTCCTATTGATTTACTTCTTGGCTCAGACTGGAGACATGCAGCCAAAGTCGATGTCACCTTCCACCCATCAAATGATGTCACGGTCATCCCACTGACAGACATAAAATCGAGTTCCACAGTATTGCCAAAGTCAGCAGAAGCACTTATTGCATCTTTCGCCAGACACGGGACCGCCAGAGTCCGGGACACCACCCCATGCTCCATCGTCGCATTACACCCGAAAGCCGAAGATCCCAAAGCAGATCTTCTACAGGACATTGATGAAGCAGCCAAGATGATGACCCCAGATGCATCTCCAGAAGAGCGTAAACAACTACGAGAAATTCTTGCTAAACATCACCAAGCCTTCTCGACCAGCCATCATCCCCTAGGCTCGTGCCCACACACAGAGCACTCAATTGAACTACGGGATGATATCCCAGTGTCATCTCGACCGTATCGCTGTTCACCTGCAGATCGACAATTCATACAGGATGAAGTCCGCAAGTACTTGCATCAAGGAATCATCAGGAGAAGCAACAGCGAATGCGCTGCTCCAACAATAGTGGTGGATCAACCACACCATCCTACGACCCCAAGACGAATGGTCCATGACTACCGCAAACTTAATGAAAAGACTATAAACCCACCTTACTCGATGCCCATAATCGAAGATTCTCTGGATGATATCATGAGGAACAAGACTCGCTACTTCACAACGATGGACATCAAGACTGCCTTCCTAACAATTCGCATAAAGCCAGAAGACGTCCACAAGACAGCATTCATAACGCCAGATGGGAAGTACGAGTACCTAAGAATGGCGTTTGGTTTCTGCAAGGCTCACCAGACTATGCAGACAGCTATGCGCAGGACATTAGAAGGACTTCCAAACATAACCACCTACATGGACGACGTGGGACAAGACTCCAGAACGATACAAGAAGCGCTCGAGATACTAGAAGCAGCACTCATCAGAGCAGTGCAAAACGGTTTCCAATTCAACATAAAGAAATGCCAGCTCATACGATCCAAAGTGACATTTCTTGGTTACGTAATCAACGCCGAAGGACGCACTCCCGACCTCACGCGCACAGCCGACGTAGACAAATTTAGACCGCACGAAGACTTGAAACGACTCCTCTCATTCCTTCAGTTCTGCAGCTACTACAGAGGATTCATAAAGGACTTCTCCGCAATCGCATGACCTTTACGAGAAATACTGCAGAAGGACTCCAAGTTCTGCTGGTCAGGTGAATGCCAACAAATAGTTGACAACCTCAAAACAAAGCTGAAAAATCCACCCCCGCTGGCTGCGTTCAAGCTTCAACGCCCTACCACCGTGTACATTGACGCATCTCAGGCTGGTCTCGGTGCCATCCTCGCCCAAACACACAGCAAGATAGAAAGAGTCGTTGAATTTGCAAGCAGAGCACTCAACGCTTGAGACTCCCTCATGCACGCAAATATGCTGGAATGCATGGCCCTCTATTGGGCAGTAACAGAGAAATTCAGCATGTACGTCAGGGGCGGACCAAGATTCACCGTAGTCACAGACAGCATGTGTCTCACTTGTCTTGTCCAAAAAGGCCTCAAAAACTGCAGATTCGCAATCCGGACACTCGACCTCGCGGAGTAAGATTTCATCATCAGACACAGTCCAGGAAAGTCAAATGCAGCAGCTGATGCACTATCCAGATTGCATGAGACCTCGGAGAAGCTCAAAACCTCACAGAGTGCAGAGGACACCATGTGTCACTTAGTCGTATCCAGCCCTGGATCTTGTCTGCGCAATCACCAGGCCAGTGACCCATTTTGTCGATCGATCATGCCTAAGATCAGCCAGGGTACAGGCTATCAGTTGAACAATGCCATCATAGTAAAAACTATCGTCCGTGACAATTTCAGTCGTCACGTAGTCGTCGTCCCTGAAACACTTCGAGCAACTGCAATGAAAGTGTGCCATGATCAAACTGGACACATGGTTTTATGAAGAATGAAGGACCAAATACAGAAAAAGTTTTGGTGGCCTCAAATGTCGTCTGAGATCGCAGAATATGTCCGCAGTTGTGACACCTGCAGACGGATAACCCACAGGACAACTACGAACGAAGGTCTCCTTATTCCAAAAAAAAAATGCCAGAGGCTCCCAATGCAGTCATGTCTCTCGATCATTTCGGACCCCTGCCTGAGAGAAATGGCAACTCTCACGTTCTGGTGTGTATCGACCATTCCACCAGATATGTAGATCAGCCGTGCCTTCAACTTTGTCAACGTTTTACATAGACCTTCTGTGCAACCCGTTGGATACCTAGGTTCGGCGTTCCTCATGTCGTCATCACCGATCAGGCTCGAGGATTTGTCAACAAGCATACAGCAGCCGTGCACCGGAGGCTAGGTGTCACCCACGTAACCACACCGCCCTATTGGCCCCAAAGCCAACGGTCTGATCAAACGCACAGTCCAAGCTATGAAGACCATCATCAGAAAACTCAGACTCGCACCGAAACTGGGATGAGACACTGCACGAGGCAACGCTCGCAATCAATGCTTCAAAGCAAAAGGCGAAAAAGAAGCGTACCTTCTTTCTGATGCATGGGTACGAACCGACACTTCCGAGCCAACTTAACATTGGAGTCGTCTCAGAGCAGCTCGACGAAGCACAGAGACTCCACGAGCTGGCAAGAAGACGAGTGGAAGCCAAAGAACACCTCGAGAAAAGTCAGACGTATCGGAAGCAAAGGTACGACTCAGCAAGAAAAGAACCCCACTTCAAGACAGGCGATTCAGTGTACAATTGGTGCTCGATCGTCCTATCTCGACCCGTTCTACGAGGGACCATTCTACATAAAATCTTTGAAGAGCTCGAACACAGTGGAACTCGAGAGAGTGCAGCCCATAGGAGGCAAAACAAAATTTAGAATTGCTAATATGGAACAACTTCGACGCCATTATCCTCGCAAGGACGACGTCCCAGAGTTTTGCGACAGCATTATTGGGCGTCTTCTGTCTTCAGAACCCTCCAGAGTTGGCATCACCGAAGGGACCATATCGTTGGACGATGATGACACTCATGTGTCTCAAGCCTCCCGCCAACAACTTCCTCCCAGATGACGACGACCCCATACCAAGTCCCTCGGCAAGCGGCCGACCAGTACGACAGCGTTGTCCACCTCAGCACCTTCAGGACTACGACGTGGAAATGATTTGAGGGCAAATCAAATTTACCCACCCACCCGGCCGTGTCAGCGCCAGCACAACAGACATCAAAAAGCGACACAGCCAGCCGCAGTGTCAGAGACATCAAGAACTTCCGGCCCGATCAAAAACAACGGGTGTACGCGCTCCGGCATGAGTCTGTTTTGTCATCATTTGTAATCTCAGTTAAATAAGCCCATCTGTAAAAATGTAACGCTGGTCACCCCAGGGAAACCGCTAACAGCAGTGAAGACTGAACCTAAAGCAGGTGTGCTACACTCACCTGACTGAGCTCTGCTGGTTGACGGCATTTCCTCGGCTGGAGATTTTCTGCGGCAGTACCACCTGGTTGGTCGTGCCATCCAGTTCAGCTTCACTTTCAGAGCCGCCTTGCATGTCCACAAATTCGCTGATGTCGGTCAGGCTACTCAGGTCAGGAACTTTGCTCTGAACTATCTTCTTTATTGACTTGCTTATGCCGCTAGGTGCTACCTTGATGGTGCTGGCGGACCAGGAAAAGGAAGCAATCGGGTCAGTTGAAATACATGTACGCAGGATGAACAGAGGATGAACAGATCCCACACCTGAGGGCACCTAACACTGCCTCTTTGCAAGAAACATTAAATGCACTCAAGTAGACTGTCTCGTGGACCATGACACACTCAGAGAGCATACCATTCTGTTATACATTAACACAACGCAACAGGTTTTTTTTAAATTCCACATTAGAGCCGCGAAGCAACTGTGGCTATGACTGGCATACAGACGAGGAGAGATGGAGAGGGGACAGCAGGAAGGAGTGGCGGACAGATGGGTTAGTATGCGTCCTGGGCCGACTTCAGGGGGAACTGTGTCAACATTCGTATGGAGAGTCTTCGGAAAACCCAGGGCAAACCATAGACAGCACAGCCGGTGACAGGATTCGAACCCGTGTCACCTCCCAGTCTCGGCGTGGAAAGCAGTCATCTTAACCACTATGCCACAGGAGCTGGTAAACAATGCAACAGTATCAACTCTTTCGCCCCAGAAGGTCATGGGACATTGAGTAAAGACATTTATTCAATAAGAAAGAAAGAGAATAAAGAAAAGGAAAAAGATACATGTCTTCCTATAAAGCTGTGAACACAGCAACATCTGCTATGTCTCCCTAAATAATAATGTGAGCGTGACGAACAGGAAAGTAAAGCTGAATTCTTTTGTGCTGTCATGATATATAGGAAGCGAAACGGCTATAATGTTTTAGCGTCCCCACTTAAAACAGGAAGGACAACTGGACCTAAACAAGTATAATTGTTTAGCCGATCTTCAGGGAAACCTTGGAGGATGAGGAACACACAAACGTCATGTTCAGGGAGTAACCTGATTACAAGTGGGCCTGTGCCATTGGCCTACTCAGTTGAACATTAAAGGGACCATGAAATGATTTTCGAGAAATCTGAGTACTCTGCAGGAAACCGTTCTCATGATCCATCACTATCGTACACACATCGACTTTTGGCCGTATTCAGTACAGCAGGGGCGCAGTTATCAAACAAAAATAGCAGGGCGTGAACGCTGGATATATGCCTTCGAAGTGGGCTTACGTCATCGCCATCCAATCCTCTCAGCCAACTGTGAACGACGAGGAGGACACACCCCGCCGAACCACGTGGGTGCATGGTTTCGGTTTCGACAACAACGACGTTGTATATCTCCCGTCGAAATCACTTGAAATATGGCGAAAGGCAAATTATCAGCAATGGAGGAAGAGGTTATGCGACAAACACAGCGTCTATGTATCGTTCGGTACGCAACAGCTCATAAAATGTCACCGACGAAGGTATGTTCTGACGAAGATGAAGTTAAAAGGGGAAAACGTGCTCCGGTAACCATGCTGACAGTCAACGGCTATATTACATTTCTCGTAGGATTTTGTGTAAACGGTTAGTTACAATCTTGTCTCCAAGTCAAATTAAAACATATTTCGTGACGAAGTATACAAGCTTGTTTGAAAATTTCGCACTTTGCTCGCAAAAGCTCGTCCGCGAATCGGCAACATGTTCTGTGTATGATGTCACGGCCAGTTCGCCTCGGAGGCGGACCGTAGCCGCTGCTGTTCACGCCTGTGGTAAATATCGAATATTTTCGCTATTTGTACGATTTTCAACTTCATATTTCACAGAGTGAATGCTTTAGTACAGGGGAACTAATTAAAAATGATCGTGGGCTTGTCAAATATCGTTTCATGGTCCCCTTAATGTGACATCCTGACAACAAAGTTTTGTGAGAGAGAGGCTTTCCATCCACTCTGCACAGAGCATTTCCGCAGATTTCTCTCTAAAACTACTCAATTATTCTGAATGAAGCTTCCACTATTATTGATCTATTGTACTCGTGATTGCTCGAAGTGTGGATGGACTACATAAGGTAACACCCCATTATTCTAACCCTGATGAAATCCTGCCACTGTAAAAGCAAGCGTTGGTCCCGATTGAATTGCTTTATCCTCTACGACTTAAAGGAGTTCGGACACTTTAATCACCCCCACTTTTTTAATCCAAGCGGTTCGCATGCTTAATAAAATGCAATATGCAAAGTAATTCCATCAACAGGTGCACAAATATCGCAGAATTCAATTTTGAAAATCGTGACCATGCGCAACGGTGGCAATGCCCGGAACGAGCCGTCGAGCCGCTCGTGTCATTTTGACGTCGGAAAAGTCGAGCCACTGATTGGTTTAGAGGAACGTCGTCTGCTATTTTTCGCTCGGAACCCCGCAGCAGCAGTGGAAGACGTTTCTTTTTGCTTTTTCTTTGATTGATCAGATACATTTAGTGAACATTGGTCTACAGACACTGTTCAAGGTTAGGCTGTGAGATTGTGGAGGCCATCCTCATTGAACTCCCCGAACCAAGTTAACCAAAAATCGGTCAGCGTCTCCCCACTCAACCTTGCTTTCCCTAAAGCGACCTTCCTGAGTATGAAAATAAATTTCAGGTGCCAGTTGAACGCTGCTCTGTCCATGTCTGTGTTTTGTATGCTGTTTGTTACCGTGGTGACTGTTTGTTGTTCTGCCGTTGGCGGCAATAAATATAGACGCAGTGCAGCACTAAGTGCTGCTTCAGTTCACGCTTCAAAATGATCGCTGCATCGCTATAATCACTAATTCCGTTCGCTATGTCACTATATCAATATTCACTACAGTAAATCTCGGTTATAACAGCCCCACTTATAACGAATCTTCGGTTATAACGAATGCCTCACGAACGACCGTCAAAATTTGTATTGAGTGTATGGAAATTGCCCCCGCCGATTATGAACGAATTGCCGGGGAGCCTTCGGTTACTGCGACCGAAAGAGCTCCCTCGACCACTGGAGAAGGCGAGCGCGCGACGTCAGACGCCCACGGATTTGTCAGGCGCCGCTTGCACGTGACCTCGCTTTGCAGCCAATGCACTGCCACCATCAGCGCGCGTTGCACGTGCACCCGTTTGGCCGATGATTAAGGCGTCATGGATGCAGGTGAAGCGGGAAACTTTGCGAAACTGCTTCAGAAAAGCTGGATTTGTTCATCAGGCACTGGCTACAGACGCCGATCGTGAAGTGGACTTTGGTGTGCGTGATACCGACACAGAACTTTGGGACAGAGCAACGGCTGCGAATCTGACTGACGGCTGTCAGTCTTTCGAGGAGTTCGCGACAGCAGATGACGACGCACAGGCCGTCGCGGACTTCAGTGATTCGGACATAATTGCCGACGCCAAACGAACTTTCCGATGACGATGATGATGACAGTGTCTTCCCCTCCTTACATTTTAACTACAGCGGAGGCACTCAAGTACGTTGCTTCGCTCAGCGATTTTGTGTACGCGAAGGCACTCGCCGCGGCCCACCTGGACCACCTTGATGACTTAGAAAACGCCGTGATCTCCGCAACTGTGTATAAACAGGCGCCATTAACGATGTATTTTCAATGAACAGCATACATGACTCATGTTTCTTACACTGCTGGCCTTTTGGATCAAATTTTTTGTCCATTCCATTTATAGCGAACTTCGGATATAATGAACGGGTTGCGCGCGACCGTTGAGTTCGTTATAACCGAGATTTATATATCACAAATTCACTATTATCACTAATGCCCGTCACTTCGACTAGCAACTTTGCTAGCCATTCAGTTAATGTCTTATTCAGCTGGAGGAGTGTTCTTGCCAATACATTGTCAGATACGAACCAGTGAAATCTATCTCAATATGCCGTCGACTTTGGTTTAGACTTTGGTTTGCCCTGGCTCTTACCACTGTGATGTGCTTGTTCCAATGCAACATTTTTTTCGGACACATGTGTCACTTGGAGAGGTCCACTGGCGCAATAGGATACAAGCTGCTATTTTCCTTACTCTGTGAGGCACGCAGTGATGGTACAGGATGGTACACTTGTGAGGTGGTGCGTGCCTTTTTTTTCTTTTTCCTAATTTCATCTTCTAGTACGCCTTTTAAATCATTCTATAACCAAATCTCGCAGGAAACCAATTCTTTGAAGTCTGTCTGTCTTGAGAAAGGGCAGAATCACATGCTGGCAAGACAGAAGAGGTGATGATTGATGTCACAACCCCTGTTGTTGTAGGGCGGAAGGTTCTTGACAGGGTGCCCCCCCCCACAGAGGGACCTACTGATTCCATTAATACAGATCCATATATTAAAAGGGACCTGAAGCTCTGAAGCTCCACCCACTTTTTCAGCTTTCCGACCAATGAAGTCTTGAAGTATGGGGCGCTATCAATCAACCTGTCCTCACTATTTGTCCCCATATCCGACATGGGCAGCGCCATTTTGGGTGGCAAGTGGATTGGATGGGATTGAAATGGATACCTGTGACTGACATGTCGAGCCTCTTTTTTTGTGACTCCTCCCAATGGCCAGGCTCCCTTTTAGTATACTGTTCTACATTAACACCAATCTCTAAGAACTGAATACAAACAATTAAAATATGGCAGTCCTCGAAAAAGCCAGATAGCAGGAGGATAGCTGATAGCACACGTCTCTCACTTGCTGGTCAGTTATGCCTTATCTAGCATTTGACTTCATACGACCCACCAAGTGGTATTCTTCAACCAATGGGACACTCTGTTCACATTGTCTTCCGCATTTTTTTTCTCATACACAACACAGCCTCAGAACCGTTACTTTCCATCATATTCACCAGATGCCGAGACAGTTCACAAGATGCTTGCCTCGTACTTGTGTTGCACATATGTGAATGACAAAACGTATCATCATTCAGGAATTCAAAAGCTCGAACTTTTTTTCGCCCACGGGAGAGCAAGTTGCTCAACTGTACCTGATGTCATTGCATCCACAATGCAAAGGGCTGCAAGACAAAGTTAACGAGAGTTTGCAGACGACACAACCCGAACCTGAATGACTGTGATGCCGCGATCGGGATCCAAGCTGCTAAAACCGCTAGCCTCTATGGGCACCCATGTTCGGGTGAGAACCATCATGTGACCTGATACTGGCACCGTGCTAGCAATCCTCGAGCAGTAGGTTGTGTTACCAAATTTTGACTGAGCGAATCGACCATTAAGTAAACCTCAGTTGTTAGAAAATGACTGTCCTCGTTGCGTTCCTCTGTCATTTTTGTCTTCCATCATGTCGGTTTGTATTTCTCGGGTGAAGAAGGAGGTGTCCGTATAGTGTATGATTTCTAATGAGGAGTTTTCAAGGAAGAATATCTGACTGAGATGACACATTTTTAAAGTGCCGAATCAGAACTGATCTGCATCGTACGACTCGTCGGAGAATTGAGACATCAGGTCAATGTTCCTTTCCATGACGACTGCAACGCTTGCCCTCGGTACAGCACACACAACTTTCTTAGACACATTTAACGTGCACTGACACGTAGACATTGGCTAACATGTACCCGACACATGATGTGCCTCACACACCCAAAAACGCAGAGTGTACAAAAAGTCAAATATTCTTACTAATGCCTGAAGTCAATGGTGTTGGTTTCCGGTTGGAAGTTGAGCAGAAGGCAACGTCTTATGGTGTTGAGCTTGACCTATAATGAAATATAATTAAATAAGATCAACATTCATTTAACACGTTTGAACCAGGTTTCTCAGGAGCTTCATAGTTTGCAACAAGGCACATGCACTCTACTCAGACACGACATGACAGTTTATGTTGCGGAGGTATGTCTCCTTTATTGCTCACAGAAGTGACACGCCCCCAAGTTAGGTGGCATGGCCACATTTTGACCTTCAGGCTCGGTGTTCCTTCGATTGGGCTCAATCTGGCTGGGTTCAGCCCAGTGGCTCAATACCTAAGCCCTGACTTTTTAATGTTATACTCAATTATGCCCGACATTTACCCCCCCGCGATTCAAATCTCCAAAAGCAGGGTTTAAAGCAACATGGAAGAAACCCCCAAAATATGTTTTGTTTTTTGCTGTGACATCTTCCGCAATGAATAAATTGAGCTCCCGCGAAAGAACGATGAGCGCAGGTAACCTACAGGGCACGCGCGAGGCTCTGTTCCGCACATCTTTCAAAAACCCTCTCCACATCCAAAGAGTGCATCAGCGAAGCAGAAGACGTGGTGACGTATCTCGGGCTCCGGCACGTGACCAGTGACGTACAACGGCACAGCTCACGCATGTATAAGCGGTGTGTGAGCTGAGAAGAAAAAGCAGAAGAAAACGCGGATGGAAGCGGATATCCGCAAGATACTTGCAGATTCGGATGAAAATTTAGCACTTTCTGCAGTGTGCGGATCGGATGCGGAGGCAGCGGATCGGATGCGGATATACCGCATGCTGTAATTTTTCCACCAGCAATTTATTTGTATTGCGCGCCGTCAGAGAGCGCATGCTCGGGTTCACCTTTGGCCATGCACGGCCAAGGCGGGAGAGGAGGCATTCTGGAGTCTGGAACCACGTGAGCACCAGCGTGGTAGCGTTCCACGCATTCTAGATGTCTCTCCACATCGCGTTTGTTGAATCTTTGCTTGTCGTCGTGAGTCCTTCCGTGACAGTATGGAGGCATCCGAAATTATACCAACATCCTTACAGCGCGGTCTTTACGCGTCATTCGAAACGTGCAGATTTTGCAGATCGGATGCGGACGTTGCGTTTTGCTCAGCGGATCGGATGCCGCTGTAAACGGTTGTGTATGCTGCGGGTGCAGATCAGATGCGGACAACGTGCGCGCGGATGCGGGTCGGATGCCAAAAATCTCATCCGCGCAGGGCTCTACCCCGCAGAGCGAAAATATTTTGCATAGTGACTCCTTGTGGACAGCTTCACAGATGAAGCAGGATTTTGAGTCACGTTAAATGTCACTTCCATGCTCCTTTAATTCGATATTTCACCAAAAACTGCTGGACCAGAGGTATCCGAGGTCATCACAACGGACATGGAACGCTGGAAACTCTCAAGACAGAGACGCTGCAGCGTCTCAGATGCATGGACTAAATATTGATGCTCCGTGTCTACTGGGCTGTCATGTGTATCTTGCCAAGCAAACCGAAGATTTACACCCGATTCAGGTCGATACAACCAGAATTGGGTTGGATCAGGTTTCGTTCAACCCAATTACACCCAAATTATAGCAAAGCAAATACAACGTAATATTTACCCCCAACAGTATTTCCAGGTATCCTGGTCCAGGCCTCGCACAAATTCCTAGGCTACCCAGTCACACCTGTCAACTACATAAGCTGCGTTTACACGAATGAGATAAAAGCATATTGACTTATCGCAACAAATCCTCTCCGACAGGGCCACAACAACCAATTCACAGATCCGGAAGGGTGTGATAACTCAATAAGATATGCTTCCGTCGAATTCGTGTAAATGCGGCTACAGTAGCGGGTAGTAAAAGTATTCACCTGTCCAATTACTACCTATAGAGGTGCTCGCGTCATCCTCAAGATGGTGGTGGAAAGAATGATTGCCGATGCATGAGGTGGCACAGTGCTCTTTCTCCTTCTCTCATTGGGGGTGAAGGAAAGACGAGTCTTTGAAGATGGGCAAATAAAGAGAAAAAAAAAGGTGTTCCTTCACGAATTGTTTGCAGACGATCTATCGAACGGATTTTTGTTCCGAATACGGCTTTGGTATCTGGTGACCGAAGAGATCAGATGTTCTCATTGGAACGACTTCGTAGCCTTTATAATCAAAAAGTTAATTATTGAAAGCTAATTGAGACATTGCATTAGAAGTCTGCTAATGCCCTCCTAGGGAGTGCCCTTCAGCGTACACTATATTGCAATTGATTTCATCTCGGAAAAAGTGATTGATATATTGTTAAAAAATATGGTCACATTTAGCTGGGACACCATGTATGTAGGCAAAACATCGCTAATTCAAACTTTCGAAGATTCAAACAAAAATATGCAATCCCTCGGGGGTTTGAAATTGCGAGAGTCTACTGTAATTGGAATTTCTTAGGCTCTTGCATTGCAACAGAGTTTTGGTCACATGCATTTCAATGCAGGGCATTTGTTCACAATGCCAAAGATAAAAATCATTGCACGCGACCGCGGTTGCCGGGAGCAACAGAGATGCTCCGTGAGGCCGTCCCCTGCCTCCTACGAGACGTATTGTCTAGAAAAAAAAAAACTGACAATAAGGACTAGAAAAAAGAAAAGAAAAAAAAAATAGGTGTAGCGCGTACACGCGTGATCTTGGTATTAGTGTCGCTACAAATATTAGGAAAGTATTATCGCGGCTCATTTATTATTCTGCCGCATAAAAAACTTTAATGACAATCTGTAAAAGAGAGAAAGAGTGAAGCAGAAAAACCCTCTGTTCTCTCAGCTCCCATTTTATCGCCGAATCTTATAACCTCCGACGACCCGCTGCTCAGAGCAGCTGGCAGTCTCGAAAAAAGGAAAAAAAAAGGAAAAAGAAGAAAACAAAAAAACCTCGTCATGTCAAAGATACAAAAAACGAAACAAAAGAAGTATCACATACTGTGTTAATGTTGATGGAAGGAAACATGTTCTGAAACATGGAGGTGATGAGCTTGAGGTGCATGCCCTCTCCACTGAAGTTGTTGAGAACTAAGAGAGGGTGATTGGCATACTGGTGACTGTAGGTGACCTTCTTCTTCAGGCTCGACAGAACGTCCCTCATCAAAGAATAGTTCTCCACCTGGAAGGTGAGCGTGGGTCCACGTGGAAGACGGGCCACTCGCATGTACACAGATTGCTCAGTCTTGGTGAAGACAACCATGTGCGTCACATGAAGCAGACCAGCCACGGATACAAAGTCTTTCACGACGTTATGCTTCTGGACCTGCACACAGCATGGACTGGTTCTCACGCACTGTTCAAACAACGTATGCGAAGTCACGACCTACTAGATTATAACGACCATGTCATCATCAGCAGCCCCTAGAAGCCCGTCCGCACGATCCGCTAGGGGCACTACTCATCGGCACGCGAGATCTGCATCACAGATGTGCAGATAGAACAGCAGATGGCTCATCCTCATATCAACGGTCCATGTTCAAAACGATGGCTTACTATGACATGCATAGGTATTCCATTTGTAAGGGCGATAATATTACGGATGATACATCACACATTTCCATAATCAGCGCTAAAGAATGCCTCAACCATTTCTCTAATCAACTGTTCACTGCGTATGCAAAGTGTTGTATGCTCAAACAACGAGGTAACGGGATGTTGCTGTTCCCAATAAACCTGTCGGTTGAAAGTTAGCAATCGTCAGTGTCACTTTCTCCCGTCTTGTTTGCTGCTTGTTTCGCCCATGTTGCTAGCTATGTGTCAAATTACACAAAGCATAGTTTATAGCTCAAAAGTCATTCCTTGGTATGTTATACTACTATTCTCTATCATTACTGCTTCAGAAAAACAATGAGACATTAAAATATGCAACCAGCAGCAACAGTGATGCATGCACAGCGCTGCTGTAGCTTGTATTACAACTCTCTTGTTCAGGCTGAAGCCTGCGCTGTGGATGCTTGCATGATGCTGAGATAGGGCGACATCACGCAGCTCTGTAATCTATGTAGATGACTTCAAAACAAAAACCGGGTACCTTCAGTCTGGATGCAGTGAAAGGCTCCATAACTTTCCTGAAATTAAGCAACAGCTCTGACACATTTTTGCCCAAGTTTCCTCGTGATATCACAAATGTATGCGGTGCTTTGACGAGCTCCTCCGCTTCTGTGGACACGCTTCCTTTCTGCGCGTTCTTCACAGCCCGTCCCTGTAAGGTAAGAAAGATCGAGACAATCAAATGGCATTACCTGAATCGCACTAGCAGTGAATATTGCCTATGGTTTCATACGGGTTATACCCTTGCGTCTTAACGACCGTGAGTTAGTAGGGGTGCTGTTTGCTTTACATGCGGAGCTATTACCTTGCGCTTTTTGGATCCCATCGTAAACGGGCTACAGGTACACACAAAATGATACCATACACGCCGAAAACACAAACCCACGTGCGCAAGACAGCGACCAAGCCAAACAAACCGGAAGTGGATTCTGTTGGATTCACATAACCTGGCTAGCACTGGCTATACGACAACATATCACGTGACTTGCTAATCGAAACCAAAACTGCAATAGCTGTGCAAAGCAGACAGTGAGTAGCTGCTCCGGGGCGGATGTATTCGGCACTCCTACCGTGATGTGGTTATGCTTATAGTTACGCTTGCACAACCCAGCTTTTGGAGGGTGCATGAAAATGAGGAATCGTGCTCCGTTACGAGCATGGAGGAAGGAAAATAAGGAGGGAGTGTGACGTCACTTTGCACGATTCCGGAAGTTTGGGTGAGGAGAAGCAACTGGGACAAACAATTCTCCTCTCCCAGCTCTCTAGCATCTCGCCGGGCGCCACACCACGCCATCTACGCCGGCAGCTGCCCCAGTTTGTTTGTCCCAGTTGTGGCGAAGTCTCACCGCAGATTGGCTGCCTCCAGTCACCTGATCGATATGACGCCCTCATGATGCGTCACTTCCACTACACTTCTGTGATTCGGAAAGAAACGGTCGTGCTCCCTCCTTAGTTTTCCTTCCTCCAAGGTTACGAGGCTTCCTCTCCACGAAAGAGAAGAAAGACAACGCCATGGGCCGGCAACAGAGCAGATAGGGCGCATAAAAAAGAGAAAGGGAGAAACGGCAGCACAGCGCGCGTGCTCCAAACAGAACAAAACCTCCTGTGGTGTTCCTGAGGATATCCTTTCACGAAAATTCGGATCTCCCTGGCAGACAGAGATTTTTCCGACGAACATCCCCCACATCTCCGACTGTCCACGGTTCGGACTCGCCACACCCCAAGCAGAGGCGGATAGTTTTCATTTTTCCAGGGGGGGCAAGGGCGCACCGCGAAGTACGTACTCTGGCGGGGGGGGGGGTATGTTTATTAAGAAAAAAAAAAGAAAGGAAAAGAAAGCCAGATGGATGTCGGCTTGTTATTCCAACAAAAAAGTGAAAGAGGGAAGAAAAACGCAAAGAAAAGAAGAAAGGGCAAAAGAAAACAAAAAGAAGGAAAGAAAAGGAAAAGAAAAATGAACACAAAACTAAAGTTGAAGAATCACACACTCCGGCGGGATCCTATGATGTATGCAGAACTGGTATAGAAATGAGAGGAAGGAAGAACAGAAAAAACAAAACAAAAAGAAAAACAGAGAGAACGTAAACAGTGAACATGTGCACAACTGAAGGCATTACGCCTTTGAAAACTGAGTGCAAAAGGAACAAAATGCATTGAATCCTCGGTGTTTGACCCGAAATGCGCGCAATATAATGAATATGGTCAACGAAATGGAGCAGCCGGAGTTGAACCCGCCCCCAACGGATATACGTTCCGAAGATCCTACCGTTACACCTCGCAGCTGCTGGTACCTTTTCGACTGCTTCGTTTCATTGACCTGATTGCTTTGGGCGAAATTCAGTCTATGTGTTTTGTCATCCTCTGTGTTTCTTCGCCTCACCTTCTACTGTGATAATGAGTATGGTGGGCGAATACATATTTTACATATTGCAAGATGCATTTTTGGGGTTGGTGCCTCTTCACTCGTTTGACCCTGGCGCGCCGAGCCCCAAAGGTTGGTGTCAGTCTCTTAGCGGGACTTCCTGGGGGAGGCAGCCTCCCCTAAGCCTCCCCTAGTTCATGTTCCGGGGGGGCAAGGGCCCCCGCGCCCCCCCGCAGTCGGCGCCTATGACCCCAAGTAACAAACAAAGCTTGGGACAAGCTTCTCAGACAGAACACAATGTCCTGGGGATTTCCATGTGTCATCCGCTTACGGAGACTGCAATCTCCGTGGGAGTAAGTCATTTCTCCTAGGGACATTCCACGGACATAGGGGTGGCCGGAGTTCGGACCTTCCCTGGAACGTCCGTTCCTGGATGTAACGCGAAGCTCCGCGGATATTGCACGGAGTTACTGCATATGCTACGGTACGCTATTTCAGGTTACCAAAACAATGCTGAGACAGTCAATAGGACCACTAAGTAGCAGTAGTGCAAGCAATACTGCCCAGCAATGAGACAGAGGCAACTAGTGGTGAAGAGCGCAGCCTGGGCCCATAACCTGTGGGAAGGAATTAACGCAAAGACCAGGCAATGCCAGCGAGCAAGGCAAGTTTACAATATCGGCAGGCTGTAGGAGAGCTTCTGTACCTTGGCACGACCACCCGCCCGGATCCCAAGCAACGAACAAAGGTTGGGCCAAGCTTGGCTATAGTTAGGATGGCCTACCTGGCCTTGCTTGGTACATCATCGGCGAACAAGCTTGTTTCTTGATACGGATCTGTACCTTGGCCAATGGCTTGCCACGCATTGGCCAGCCTACGCTGTGCCAAGCTTGTGCCAAGGTACAGACCAAAGCATTCCTGCAGCGTCGCTTTTTTCATACTAAATTGTCTCGCGGCGTAAGGTAACGATATATCACGATTTGTTTGTTGCTCATATTTCCCACAACGGGCAGTGAGCACGACGCTTCAAAATGCAAAAAAAATAAAAAATAGAAGGGTGTTTAAAAGTGTAAGAAGAAGAAGAAGAAGAAAAAAGCTCGTAAGATTCCCGAGACCTCAGTACGACCAAACTCGGAATGGCATTTGTTTCCTGGGGAGATACAAATACTGTACGTAGCTTGTCTCGCGAGCTTCCTGAAATTCGAGAGTCCTGTCCGCGTGTGGGTCAAAATGAAGGGTGATGTGTCTAAGTTTAAATTGGCGCGTACAGAAACAACACTGAAATAATGAATTGCTTGTCGCATTAAATCGCCATGAAGGTAACGCTTTTGTTTCTTAGTGCTTTAGTTTTGAGAAATTCCCTTGGTCCATTGAGAGTCGAACTTATGCAGTGCTAGACCATCCTACGGTTCCCTCTCACCCGGGCGAGATTGGTCAAAGCTTTGGCAAGTGCTTGGTCAATGAGGTCGTTTCTTGATACGGATCTGTACCGTGGCCGACGGCTTCCCAATCCTCGCTCGGCCTATCACTATGCAACGTTGCGCCAACGTTGGATGGCTGAAAGAGTCGCTGGCCAAATCTCATCCGACCTTTTGCCTACCGTCGGCCATCGGCCATTGCTTGCTTGGGATATTTCATTCACAACTGCGGTCCTGTGCCGCCGCGTCAGCAAACCGCGGCAGCTTGACTGGGATGCCGTCAAGAAGTTGTTGCGGTACCTCAGTCACACTCGAGGCCTCAAGCTGAAGCTTACAGCAGACCAAGGCATGCAGCTAGTGTGCTACGCATAGGTGGGCATTTTGGTGAAACCTCACTCGCCCTCACCCTCACGGCCCTCACTCGGCCTCACCCTCACCGCCCTCACTCGCCCTCGCCCTCACGGCCCTCACAGTCACATGCCCTCAATCGCCCTCACCCTCACCGCCCTCACGAGCACATGCCCTCACTCGCCCTCGCCCTCACGGCCCTCACAGACACATGCCCTCAGTCGCCCTCACCCTAACCGCCCTCACCCTAACCGCCCTCACGAGCACATGCCCTCAGTCGCCCTCACCCTAACCGCCCTCACGAGCACAGGCCCTCACTCGCCCTCACCCTCACGGCCCTCACAAATGCAAGCCCGAAGCCAAACGCAAGGTCTCCTGTGAGTGCACTCATGAGGTCTGATGGGCGCCAGGTCTCTGAGTGAAGTCACTGGTGAGGCCTGAGGTATGTGAGGTCAGTATGAGGGCATTCAGAAATGAGGTCAAATGACGCATACCAGACGTGCCCAAATTAAATTATGAACATTGATGACATGGTTCCAGCGACACAACCACCGGCTGCGTACACTTTAAAAGGCTGGTGTGCCCGTTTTTAGCAATTTCCTCTACGTCGCGCTCGGAACACAGCGAAGCGTCCTGAGCTGACTGATTACTTGGTGATATGGTTCCAGCGATCCAACTACAGGCAGGGGGCACTTTGAAGGGCTGGTGTGCTCGTTTTTACCAATTTCGTCTATGTTGCGCTAGGAACACAGCAAAGCGACCTGAGCTGACTGATTACTTGGTGATATGGTTCCAGTGACTGAACTACCGGCAGGGTGCACTTTAAAGGGCTGGTGTGCCCGTTTTTAGCAATTTCGTCTACGTCGCGCTGGAAACACAGCAAATCGTCCTGAGCTGACTGATTACTTTGCGATATGGTTCCATCGACCCATATACAGGCAGGGTGCACTTTAAAGGGCGTTAATGCGCGACATATACGAAATTGCTAAAAACGGGCACACCAGCCCTTTAGAGTGCCCACTGCCTGTAGTCGGGTCGCTGGAACCATATCACCAAGTAATTAGTCAGCTCAGGAGGCTTTGTTGCGTTCCCAGTGCGACGTAGCCGAAATTGCTAAAAACGTGCACACGGGCCCTTTATAGTGCACCATGCCTGTAGTTGGGTCGCTGGAACCATATCACCAAGTAATCAGTCAGCTCAGGACACGTGGCTGTGTTTCCAGCGCGACGTAGACGAAATTTCTAAAAACGGGCACATCAGCCCTTTAAAGTGCACACTGCGTGTAGTTAGGTCGCTGGAACCATATCACCGACTAATCCGTCAGTTCAGTACGCTTGGCTGTTTCCCAGCGCGACGTAGACGAAATTGCTAAACACGGGAACACCAGCCCTTTAAAGTGCACTCTGCCGGTAGCTGGATCGCTGGAACAATATCACTAGTGCCTTCATAATTTGCCCACGTCTCGTAAGCGTCATTTAACCTCATTTCTAAATGCACTCATACTGACCTCACACCCCTCAGGCCTCACCAGTGACTTCACTCACACAGACCTGGCGCCCCTCAGACCTCATGAGTGCACTCACAGGAGGTCTCATGAGGGGCAAAACCTCATGAGTGCACTCACAGGAGACTTCGTGACGGTAAGACCTCATGAGTGCACTCACAGGAGACCTAATGAGTGCACTCACGGATGGCCTGATCGCGGACTTGCCCTCACTCACCCTCACCTCAAAGGCGTGAGGTGAGGGTGAGGGGTACTCATGAGGACCCTCATGAGTGAGTTCGCCGAGCTGTGGTGCTACGTAGACGCGGATTGTGCTGGAGACTTGTCGGATCGTAAATTGACTAGTGGATGGACGGCCGCATGGGTGGTGTCGGCTGAGTGCCACCTGCGGGCGGAGGTTCGAACGTAGACGGGGACGTGCTTTTCGCCATGCTACATCCACTGGGTCGTTTAATCCACCACGGCCCTGAGTTGGCCCGTGAGATGGCGCTGCTCGATCTGTGAAAACCTATGGGGACCGTGCAACACATAAAGGGGGCGCGCTGCTCCATCGCGACAGCGCCGCCAGTGGCGGTCTTGGAAGTATCCGACGTGATACCGCGCCTCCCGTTCTATGCATTCTCAAGTGGAACCGTAGCTTGCGTGGCGACCGCCGTAATTAGAAGGGCTAATTTTCGAAGTGCAAATAATGTGGAACCTTTCTGGGGCACGAATGAAGAGAATGGAGACAAACTACACAGAAGCAACCACCGTATTTATCCTAACAGTGCGGAAGGAGAACAGCCACTCGCGTCTGTCTGGTCAAAACACCTGTAAATGGTACGTCGAGAGGATGGTTATTTGACGCCTCACAAAATCCTGGCTTGCTAGCGAAGGCTATATACGTGTATTTCTGATTCCAGCCACTTGTAATATGTTTTTGACTGAGTCTTCTATTCCTTTCGTCCTCTTTGCACACACATAGCTTCGTCACTGAAATCTACATCATGCGTCAGTTTTATCCATACAAATAAACACGTGAGGTCACAACAATAACGCTAAAGAGATCCTCAAAGAAGAAATTATATGAGTCTTTACCTCAGCTACCGCTGTAAGTAGTAATAGGTGGGGCAGAAACAAGCCCCTAGCGAATCCAGGACCCCCCCTACCCTGAGCCCTGCGCGTATTTTTCCCCTGCGCGGCGCGTCCCTGCGCGTTTTTTTCACCGCGCGGCGCGCGTGCGGAGGCTTGTCCGCGCGATTATAACATGCAAAGAAGGTTCATACACAAAAAGTACGAGTGGAAAAATATATTTATTAATGCCAATCAAGTTGCCAATTGTAATGTCAATCAAGTTGCCAATTGTAAAGCCAATAGTGGCTGGGAATTCTGCCAATTGTGATGCCAATCAGGTGAAGGAGAAAAACCCAGCCGAAAAACCTTCACCACCTGTAATAGAAGAAACACGATACACATAATAAAGAATATACTTACTCATTACCAATTTCACAGCTTCCATATGGATATGACTCAATGACATTAAAGAGATATCTCTTATCATCATAGGGCATGAGTGCAAGCTTAGTTGTTTCCACTGTATACATGCATTGGCGCTTACTTCATATGGTCCTTTGTGGATGACTTACCTTCACACTACTAAACAAAACATCTTTATATACATCGTGATGCAATTCCCTACGAGCAATACTTTTGTTAACACCTTTTGCTCTAGCAATTTGACTATCGTTACTCAATCGGATAGAATACATTTTTGCTTTCAGAGCAACCACCTCTTCAATTATCCTACCTCCAGTCTCATCCTTGAAGCGGAACAGAGCCCCTTTATTTTTATTCCTATAGAGTGGATGATCAGTGGGATAGGATGAAAGATCGAGGTGATCATCTGCAATCTTTTTGATTTCTTCTTCATACTCTGACGTATGAAACACACCAATGATAGAATCGGTATCCGAATACATGATGGTGATGGGACAATTCAATTTTTCCAAGAGAGTGCAATAGACAAATTCATACATTACCAACTTACTATAATCTAAAATACAAAAACCAATCTGTAATGGAAAGCTACACTTTACCTTCCTTTTCTTCATCTCATACAACACACAATTCTCTGACAAAATTTCAAATCGAATGCAATCAGAGCGTGACCGGAGGGTTGCTGTGGTGGGCGGAGCGTGACCGGAGGGCTGCGCGCTTACCATTCATCCTGGGCTGACTTCTTTCGTCATACTTGGGCCGACTTCCTTCCCGTTACAGGTGGGCGGAGCGTGACCGGAGGGCTGCTGTGGTGGGCGGAGCGTGACCGGAGGGCTACGTGCTTACCCTTCACCCTGGGCTCACTTCTTTCACAATTTTCCTACTTGGGCGTCGCGTGGCCGGAGGGCTGCGTGCGCGTTTACCATTCAGCCTGGGCCGCCGACTTTCGTCATTTTTCAACCTGGGCCGCCGACTTTCGTCATTTTTTTCAGCCTGGGCCGCCGACTTTCCTCATTTTTCAGCATGGGCCGCCGACTTTCGTCATTTTTTCAGCCTGGGTCGACTTCAATCGTAATTTTTCCAGCTACAACAGGTGTGCAGTTTACATGCAAAGGATAGCCATACACAAAAGTACATGTGAAAATATATTTATTAAAGTCATTAGGAATTATGTTATGACTCTGCGTGAATGGGAAAAACTTAGCCAAAAAATCTGAAATAGAAGGAACACAATACACGTAACAAAGAATATTACAGGTATGATACATTAGCATTGAATAGGTATCACAAATCAAACACAATATTTTTATTAGTGGAAGTTTTCAATGAATCAGAATTGATACCGCATTTAAGATATTCTTAATCAATACGATTACAACCAAAATTACAAATTGTATTATCAAACGTCTAATATTCTTATACGTGAGAACCATCAGTGCAATAGCGCGAAGTTCTGATAGTTGTATGTAATTAACTGTGAACAGCAGAGACACTGGAAGACTATGGGACACGAACACAAGACGAAATAAAATCTATACCACTACAAAGAAGATATTCCACTTCACCACATAGCACGCTCCTAGCCAACAAACAGAACAAAGAATGACACGAACACAAAAGGAAAATCAGAAGAAAAAATCAAACTCATCAGAAAATAGATATGTTAAAAACGAACTTCACCACATAGCACACTCCTAGCCAACAAACAGAACGACACGAACACAAGACGAAATAAAATCTATACCACTACAAAGAAGATATTCCACTTCACCACATAGCACGCTCCTAGCCAACAAAGAACGACACGAACACAAGAGGAAAATCAGAAGATAAAATCAAACTCATCAGAAAATAGACATGTTAAAAATGAACTTCACCACATAGCACACTCCTAGCCAACAAACAGAACGACACGAACACAAGAGGAAATAAAATCTATACCACTACAAAGAAGATATTCCACTTCACCACATAGCACACTCCTAGCCAACAAAGAACGACACGAACACAAGAGGAAATAAAATCTATACCAATACAAAGAAGATATTCCTAATCAAAACAACATAGTAATCTATCATTCAGTAAATTAGAAGAAAAAATCAAACTCATCAGAAAATAGACATGTTAAAAATGAACTTCACCATATAGCGCGCTCCTAGCCAACAACCAGATCTAATGATATCTGACCTGCATGATTTGTTGGAGACGGATGCCGATAGATGTATGGAAGACCACGGAACACGAACACAAGAGGAAATAAATCTATACCACTACAAAGAAGATATTCTTAATCAATACGATTACAATCAAATTACAAATTGTATTATAAAAGTATGAGACGTGAGAACCATCTTTGCAATAGCGTGAATATTTGTCGTAACATTTCGAGCGCAATAGGGAATCTCAGTTTCATATTCCAACATTACTCAACTTTTAATTTCTTATTAAGTGAACAGCATAGACGTAAGGAAATAACGAGAAACAACACAATCATCAGCTACAATTAATAGAGAGCCAAACCTGCGCACCATCCAACACATAGAGAAATAATAGCTAATCAATCTATCAATGGCGAACTAGCACAGACTTAACGCTGAAGAACAGAGGAACACGCGGCGACACGTAAGCATCAACAGAGGAAAATAGTCTACCATTGAACCATCATAAAATCGATCAATATACAATTTTCATTCTAACAAACACTACGAACCTTGATGGAGGTATCCAAGACATAAGAAATATGCACGATTTTCACTCTTTTCCTCAAAGCCGGGAGACTTTATGTCTATATCTATGTGACCATAGCACAGCGCATGCTTTATCACTCAAAGGGTTAGGGGCTACATTACTTTGTCCAGCAAACGGGGCGCTCTAGAGGTCAGAGAAGAGAGTTCAAAGGCGATATAGTTTATTGTGCAGCGCAAATAGATGTCGATATCACTCGCTGGGGTCACTATCTTTTCGCATCCTTTCCCTGAAATGGAAATCTTTCGTCAAAGTGGTTGTCAAGTCGGCTAAGTTTGTAGAGATGCGATATTGTTATTGAAAATGTAGAGAAAGTCCAAATTATTAATTGGTAGCAACGATACTCAATCAAAAACGAGAAACAAATTTAATTACGTCAATTTTTGTAATATTTTGCAACAGAAATTTCTAATGAACCACACAGAAATATCAAATGTGAAATGCAACTCAGAGTTATGAGGCAATCCCATCTTAGAGGTACTTACTTATGTCAATCGAGTGAACAATTGAAACAAATACAAGACAATAATTATCTCGAGCGGTAAGTTCACAACTCATAGAATATCAGTCGAGTGAATACTTGAAACAAAATCAAAACAATAATTCTCACGACAGGTGGAGATTATAGCATTCTAAATCAGATAATAAAATTTTAATCAATAAAATAAACATAGATATGCTTTTAATTAAATGTAGACGTGCACTTGAAAACAGAAGAGACAATTGCTCTACTTTGAAAAGATGGACAGATTTTGTACTCTATACCATAAGTCATGGGACGATGTGATAAAAAACTGCTTCGAAAAGGAGGAGCCGCGAAACGATTTCATTATCGCTGCATTTCAATACGTCCTAAACATGGTCGTATTCGGAGATATGGTACAAACTACAGAACTGAAGGTGCAAGAATTTATATGCCGAATCTACAATACTTATAAAAATATCTGCACATCAACGTCTGAAGGGCCATTGGGATTGATGGCGGAGTTTTTGAGGTTTGCCAACGAAGAATTGAAATACACTAGACCAGATGTAATTGTAATCATTGCAATGGGCATTGCGTACATCAAGAAAGCAGTCGGATCAACAACAACAACAACAACATAGATGAATGGATGATGATGATGTGGGATGTTTCCCTGCGTTGAGTGCAGGACCCTACCCCATTCCAAAAAGGTTCACATGAAAGGATGACGAGGGAAGGAAATCCCTACAGTTCGTGAAGGAGGCCGGTGGCCCTCAGAAAGGAAAGAAAAGCGCCAAGTGCACGGCACTGGTGTCCAGGGTTACTCCATGGGCCGAGAACTTTGCAGATGTTGAATGGCCTCTGATCCAGCATTTCAAGTTGAGATTTAAAGGCCCGTCGCTCGCGTACGTACTGGCTGCAGTCTTCGAGAATGTGTCGGATTGTTGCCGGTAAACCACAAGTTGTACACAGCGCCGTGGTGCTGTGGCCCAGCCTATACCGGAGTGCAGGGGTGAATACGACGCTAAGTCGTAAACGACGCACTAGAGACGTAAAAAGGCGAGGGGAACCGCTTGGCATTTCAAATGAAAGCGTTGGGTCAACAGCATACAGAAGCGACCACCGGGTGATGTCATGACACCATTCCTGATGGGCCCAGGGCGACGTCAAAGCGGACAAGAGGGAGCGCCTATCTCCATTCGAAAGTATGTTTGAGACTGCTGAGCGGCAATGGTGAGCTGCAGCAGCTGCCCGATCCGCTACCTCATTGCCTCTTATTCCAATGTGGCTAGGGACCCATTGGAGGGTGATCCGGTGGCCGCTGTCTTCTAAAACCTTGAGTGTCGTCAGGATGTTCACTACCACCGGAGCCAAGGAGCCACGGATGCCCATGTTGTCTATGCACTGCAGCGCTGCCCGCGAATCTGTGTAAACCACCCAGAGGCGGGGGTGGTGATCCAAAATAGACCTTAGGAATAGCAGTATGGCATACAACTCCGCAGAGGTGGCCGAGGTGCGGTGCGATAGGCGGAACCCACGTGAAATTGACTCCTCTGGGATTACAAATGCCGCAGATGAGCCGCCTGTAGTGGAGGAACCGTCCGTATATACAGCGGTTTGGTTTCCGTATGTAGCGTCCATCCACTCCAGAGTATCCTGCTTGAGGACTGGAGCAGGGGTTTGGCTCTTCCGCCCCTTGATCCCCGTGATGTGAGACAAGATGGATGGTTTCGGCAGTCGGATCAAATTATCATATACAAGCGGTCTATATCGCACGATTCATTACGGATTTGTTGAAATTACACATATCTGAGATGGAAAGTACATAAAATCTTATCATGTGATATATTCCACTACCACGGCAACGCAATTATTTTCTTCTACCAGTCTCTGCAACGATGTCGAATCAACAGAAGTTCAATATTGTCGTGCAAGGTCTGATGTATTATCACCTGTTGAAACTCAACAAACATATCAATTGCGGTGGACCACCGGACGATTTTCATCTAATACTCTCTTGTACGCCATTCAAGAACCTTCATACAAAGAAAGGAAGCATCAATAAGAGACTCTGCAAATTCATCGCGACAAAGTGCAAGTTGTTGAAGCAATACAAACACGGCGACAACATAGCGCCTGCATTAATCAACGCTGGATTCAAGCGCCCAATAATCAGAATAAACTATTTAATGTCTTCGGAATTCATCAATGAAGACAACAAACGAAAACTTCAGAGTTTGAAATAGAATTGTAATTTATCGAAATAAACAAGTGTATAAGTGAAACAATAATTGTAATCTTTGTCATCATTAAAATGAATTCTTCGCATCACAATGAAAAACACTTTACATTTAGCATGGCTAGACTGAGAACAATGATCGCTAAGGAAACGAAATATTCCACAATTTGTGTAAGAATTCTTGTATGGAATGAGACCTGACCACCAAATAGGTTTTACTCGACTACACTCTGTACAAATTCAACACCCGAAGGATAGAATTGCCGGAGAAGGATCGGTCATTGAAATTTAGAGACATGATACAGCGGTCTATGATTACAAAAAGGATCACTAATCTCATGTTTCCAGAAAAAGCAACACGCTCGCGTGCGGTACCGCGTTAACGCGTCGGGCGCAGAATCGCGTTCGGTTTCGGGTACACCATTGGGGAAACGCGGCCCGGCGTGTTGCCGAAACGTCTTCGACGACGCGGGTGACCCTTTCTTCGAGTCTTAAGTAAATTTTCGTTGGAAAAATATTCATAACTTTTAATATCCGCGACATAAAGAATTCGCATTATGTTATAGTGTATACAGAAAATATCAATCCATTTGATTAAATTCCCTGACATCATGAAAGAGTGCTCGTCAAAGTGAGCGACCTAAAGCTTGCGTATTGTGAAATTACACATTCTACAACACTGATCATAAATCGCAACACTTGTTCAAATTGTGATTATAAACTCTTACCGCTGTGTGGTAGTCAACACTTCTCCTTAATGTGGATCGATAAATTTTAGCAATTAATCCTCAATCAAATATCTTGTATAGTATGTGTGAGTATATGCACAACTTTTTAATCTATATCTTTAGAAAAATGCAAGAAATAGCGTGCAGTTTTGATTTTGAAAATTTAAAGAAGAAAATTATCTTTAGTGTGGAATTTGCGTGTTACAACGTTATGAGCTAAAGACTTATAAAATTACAGTATGGCCTTTCCATTTGTAGTGCCTAGATGCTATGACACTAAAATAATGTGATAGTTTTTTCTGTATGGTTACAGGAAATCTCTAGTATATTTTGTGAATTGGATCTATGTTTATGTGTGACCTGCGCTGATCTGGTTATTATAATTAATATAACGTATCTTCCATTGTGTTTATGCATAACGCTCATCTTCATTGTATATTGGTTAAGCACTTCTGATGGCTGTTGTGTGATCCGCTTCTCCCAAAATCTGATTGCCACTTGGAAATTATTTCATATACGTTTGTGTGCCGTGTGTTACGAAGACTACGTGATTAGAAACGTAGACTTGGCCTGTACGTCGTGCTCGTAAAATCTTTCGTTTGCATTGCGGCATCTGATAATAGATTCGCTTTTCGCGAAGGCTTCGTATTATCTCCCAGGCAGTGAACCCCAATGCGATTGTAAAAGTTGTCGCGAACGACCCGCCGCAATCAGTTATCTTGCCTTATTTCCCGTTTTGCCATATCTTGGCCTCCACTGCAAGCCTTGGACGGCTCCTTTTTCCTACTCAAACAATGGACAACTGTGTTGACAAAAATATGTATTTATTTGTTCCGCACTCCAATCGGGTTGCTTGTCAAAGAGACCTTTTCTTCTTTTACTAAGTCTGGGATAGTGCAACTGATTGAGAAATATACATGCACTGCGGAATTTAATTCATGAAATATGATAAGTTTTCACATGAGATTAGTGATCCTTTTTGTAATCATAGACCGCTCTATCATGTCTCTAAATTTCAATGACCGATCCTTCTCCGGCAATTCTATCCTTCGGGTGTTGAATTTGTACAGAGTGTAGTCGAGTAAAACCTATTTGGTGGTCAGGTCTCATTCCATACAAGAATTCTTACACAAATTGTGGAATATTTCGTTTCCTTAGCGATCATTGTTCTCAGTCTAGCCATGCTAAATGTAAAGTGTTTTTCATTGTGATGCGAAGAATTCATTTTAATGATGACAAAGATTACAATTATTGTTTCACTTATACACTTGTTTATTTCGATAAATTACAATTCTATTTCAAACTCTGAAGTTTTCGTTTGTTGTCTTCATTGATGAATTCCGAAGACATTAAATAGTTTATTCTGATTATTGGGCGCTTGAATCCAGCGTTGATTAATGCAGGCGCTATGTTGTCGCCGTGTTTGTATTGCTTCAACAACTTGCACTTTGTCGCGATGAATTTGCAGAGTCTCTTATTGATGCTTCCTTTCTTTGTATGAAGGTTCTTGAATGGCGTACAAGAGAGTATTAGATGAAAATCGTCCGGTGGTCCACCGCAATTGATATGTTTGTTGAGTTTCAACAGGTGATAATACATCAGACCTTGCACGACAATATTGAACTTCTGTTGATTCGACATCGTTGCAGAGACTGGTAGAAGAAAATAATTGCGTTGCCGTGGTAGTGGAATATATCACATGATAAGATTTTATGTACTTTCCATCTCAGATATGTGTAATTTCAACAAATCCGTAATGAATCGTGCGATATAGACCGCTTGTATATGATAATTTGATCCGACTGCTTTCTTGATGTACGCAATGCCCATTGCAATGATTACAATTACATCTGGTCTAGTGTATTTCAATTCTTCGTTGGCAAACCTCAAAAACTCCGCCATCAATCCCAATGGCCCTTCAGACGTTGATGTGCAGATATTTTTATAAGTATTGTAGATTCGGCATATAAATTCTTGCACCTTCAGTTCTGTAGTTTGTACCATATCTCCGAATACGACCATGTCTAGGACGTATTGAAATGCAGCGATAATGAAATCGTTTCGCGGCTCCTCCTTTTCGAAGCAGTTTTTTATCACATCTTCCCATGACTTATGGTATAGAGTACAAAACCTGTCCATCTTTTCAAAGTAGAGCAATTGTCTCTTCTGTTTTCAAGTGCACGTCTACACTTAATTAAAAGCATATCTATGTTTATTTTATTGATTAAAATTTTATTATCTGATTTAGAATGCTATAATCTCCACCTGTCGTGAGAATTATTGTTTTGATTTTGTTTCAAGTATCAGTCACTCGACTGATATTCTATGAGTTGTGAACTTACCGCTCGAGATAATTATTGTCTTGTATTTGTTTCAATTGTTCACTCGATTGACATAAGTAAGTACCTCTAAGATGGGATTGCCTCATAACTCTGAGTTGCATTTCACATTTGATATTTCTGTGTGGTTCATTAGAAATTTCTGTTGCAAAATATTACAAAAATTGACGTAATTAAATTTGTTTCTCGTTTTTGATTGAGTATCGTTGCTACCAATTAATAATTTGGACTTTCTCTACATTTTCAATAACAATACCGCATCTCTACAAACTTAGCCGACTTGACAACCACTTTGACGAAAGATTTCCATTTCAGGGAAAGGATGCGAAAAGATAGTGACCCCAGCGAGTGATATCGACATCTATTTGCGCTGCACAATAAACTATATCGCCTTTGAACTCTCTTATCTGACCTCTAGAGCGCCCCGTTTGCTGGACAAAGTAATATAGCCCCTAACCCTTTGAGTGATAAAGCATGCGCTGTGCTATGGTCACATAGATATAGACATAAAGTCTCCCGGCTTTGAGGAAAAGAGTGAAAATCGTGCATATTTCCTATGTCTTGGATACCTCCATCAAGGTTCGTAGTGTTTGTTAGAATGAAAATTGTATATTGATCGATTTTATGATGGTTCAATGATAGACTATTTTCCTCTGTTGATGTTTACGTGTCGCCGCGTGTTCCTCTGTTCTTCAGCGTTAAGCCTGTGCTAGTTCGCCATTGATAGATTGATTAGCTATTATTTCTCTATGTGTTGGATGGTGCGCAGGTTTGGCTCTCTATTACTTGTAGCTGATGATTGTGTTGTTTCTCGTTATTTCCTTACGTCTATGCTGTTCACTTAATAAGAAATTAAAAGTTGAGTAATGTTGGAATATGAAACTGAGATTCCCTATTGCGCTCGAAATGTTACGACAAATATTCACGCTATTGCAAAGATGGTTCTCACGTCTCAGACTTTTATAATACAATTTGTAATTTGATTGTAATCGTATTGATTAAGAATATCTTCTTTGTAGTGGTATAGATTTATTTCCTCTTGTGTTCGTGTTCCGTGGTCTTCCATACATCTATCGGCATCCGTCTTCAACAAATCATGCAGGTCAGATATCATTAGATCTGGTTGTTGGCTAGGAGCGCGCTATATGGTGAAGTTCATTTTTAACATGTCTATTTTCTGATGAGTTTGATTTTTTCTTCTAATTTACTGAATGATAGATTACTATGTTGTTTTGATTAGAAATATCTTCTTTGTATTGGTATAGATTTTATTTCCTCTTGTGTTCGTGTCGTTCTTTGTTGGCTAGGAGTGTGCTATGTGGTGAAGTGGAATATCTTCTTTGTAGTGGTATAGATTTTATTTCCTCTTGTGTTCGTGTCGTTCTGTTTGTTGGCTAGGAGTGTGCTATGTGGTGAAGTTCATTTTTAACATGTCTATTTTCTGATGAGTTTGATTTTATCTTCTGATTTTCCTCTTGTGTTCGTGTCGTTCTTTGTTGGCTAGGAGCGTGCTATGTGGTGAAGTGGAATATCTTCTTTGTAGTGGTATAGATTTTATTTCCTCTTGTGTTCGTGTCGTTCTGTTTGTTGGCTAGGAGTGTGCTATGTGGTGAAGTTCATTTTTAACATGTCTATTTTCTGATGAGTTTGATTTTATCTTCTGATTTTCCTCTTGTGTTCGTGTCGTTCTTTGTTGGCTAGGAGCGTGCTATGTGGTGAAGTGGAATATCTTCTTTGTAGTGGTATAGATTTTATTTCCTCTTGTGTTCGTGTCGTTCTGTTTGTTGGCTAGGAGTGTGCTATGTGGTGAAGTTCATTTTTAACATGTCTATTTTCTGATGAGTTTGATTTTATCTTCTGATTTTCCTCTTGTGTTCGTGTCGTTCTTTGTTGGCTAGGAGTGTGCTATGTGGTGAAGTGGAATATCTTCTTTGTAGTGGTATAGATTTTATTTCCTCTTGTGTTCGTGTCGTTCTGTTTGTTGGCTAGGAGTGTGCTATGTGGTGAAGTTCATTTTTAACATGTCTATTTTCTGATGAGTTTGATTTTATCTTCTGATTTTCCTCTTGTGTTCATGTCGTTCTTTGTTGGCTAGGAGCGTGCTATGTGGTGAAGTGGAATATCTTCTTTGTAGTGGTATAGATTTTATTTCGTCTTGTGTTCGTGTCCCATAGTCTTCCAGTGTCTCTGCTGTTCACAGTTAATTACATACAACTATCAGCACTTCGCGCTATTGCACTGATGGTTCTCACGTATAAGAATATTAGACGTTTGATAATACAATTTGTAATTTTGGTTGTAATCGTATTGATTAAGAATATCTTAAATGCGGTATCAATTCTGATTCATTGAAAACTTCCACTAATAAAAATATTGTGTTTGATTTGTGATACATATTCAATGCTAATGTATCATACCTGTAATATTCTTTGTTACGTGTATTGTGTTCCTTCTATTTCAGATTTTTTGGCTAAGTTTTTCCCATTCACGCAGAGTCATCACATAATTCCTAATGACTTTAATAAATATATTTTCACATGTACTTTTGTGTATGGCTATCCTTTGCATGTAAACTGCACACCTGTTGTAGCTGGAAAAATTACGATTGAAGTCGACCCAGGCTGAAAAAATGACGAAAGTCGGCGGCCCATGCTGAAAAATGAGGAAAGTCGGCGGCCCAGGCTGAAAAAAATGACGAAAGTCGGCGGCCCAGGCTGAATGGTAAACGCGCACGCAGCCCTCCGGCCACGCGACGCCCAAGTAGGAAAATTGTGAAAGAAGTCAGCCCAGGGTGAAGGGTAAGCACGTAGCCCTCCGGTCACGCTCCGCCCACCACAGCAGCCCTCCGGTCACGCTCCGCCCACCTGTAACGGGAAGGAAGTCGGCCCAAGTATGACGAAAGAAGTCAGCCCAGGATGAATGGTAAGCGCGCAGCCCTCCGGTCACGCTCCGCCCACCACAGCAACCCTCCGGTCACGCTCTGATTGCATTCGATTTGAAATTTTGTCAGAGAATTGTGTGTTGTATGAGATGAAGAAAAGGAAGGTAAAGTGTAGCTTTCCATTACAGATTGGTTTTTGTATTTTAGATTATAGTAAGTTGGTAATGTATGAATTTGTCTATTGCACTCTCTTGGAAAAATTGAATTGTCCCATCACCATCATGTATTCGGATACCGATTCTATCATTGGTGTGTTTCATACGTCAGAGTATGAAGAAGAAATCAAAAAGATTGCAGATGATCACCTCGATCTTTCATCCTATCCCACTGATCATCGACTCTATAGGAATAAAAATAAAGGGGCTCTGTTCCGCTTCAAGGATGAGACTGGAGGTAGGATAATTGAAGAGGTGGTTGCTCTGAAAGCAAAAATGTATTCTATCCGATTGAGTAACGATAGTCAAATTGCTAGAGAAAAAGGTGTTAACAAAAGTATTGCTCGTAGGGAATTGCATCACGATGTATATAAAGATGTTTTGTTTAGTAGTGTGAAGGTAAGTCATCCACAAAGGACCATATGAAGTAAGCGCCAATGCATGTATACAGTGGAAACAACTAAGCTTGCACTCATGCCCTATGATGATAAGAGATATCTCTTTAATGTCATTGAGTCATATCCATATGGAAGCTGTGAAATTGGTAATGAGTAAGTATATTCTTTATTATGTGTATCGTGTTTCTTCTATTACAGGTGGTGAAGGTTTTTCAGCTGGGTTTTTCTCCTTCACCTGATTGGCATCACAATTGGCAGACATCACAATTGGTAGAATTCCCAGCCACTATTGGCTTTACAATTGGCAACTTGATTGACATTACAATTGGCAACTTGATTGGCATTAATAAATATATTTTTTCACTCGTACTTTTTGTGTATGAACCTTCTTTGCATGTTATAATCGCGCGGACAAGCCTCCGCACGCGCGCCGCGCGGTGAAAAAAACGCGCAGGGACGCGCCGCGCAGGGGAAAAATACGCGCAGGGCTCAGGGTAGGGGGGGTCCTGGATTCGCTAGGGGCTTGTTTCTGCCCCACCTATTACTACTGCTGTAGGCTTGAGGCACGACAGCTGTGAAATAGTTGGTGCGTAAATACTAAAACTAAACCTTTTGGACAACGTAGAACTTCCGTTCTCACTGTGAGACTCGTCAACCAGATTACCGGGAGCAATATCGGCTCTGGGCACCCCATGCATGAAGATGGTGACAGTTGGGGTTTGTAGTCTATTCTTTGTTGTATTATCTTGGAAGCTGGTACTATATTATATAGTTTGTGCAGTTGATCCAGTTTTGCTGTACAAATGTTGCAGGTGAGCTTCCAAATCTCTCTACACTTGGTAACGGCTAGTCTGGAGTTAAGTTGTCCTTTTAACAACAGTGTCTATATCTGAAACTGTTATTGAGCATATTGCACACTATACTCTTTCCACAAAATGTATGTATGAGTAGATAAAGTAGAGAAAACAGTGGCAAGTTTGTAAACACCACTTTTGCAAAACTCCTGATAACCGTTAGCCTTTTCTCAGTTTCTGTACGTTAGAATGCAGGCTAAACACGAGTGCTGCCATTGTTTATTTTTTCTCAAACCTCAGCAGTGTAATATTCTTTCCAGCGGTCTGCTTTACGATGTCCGCTCACCTGAGATCTCTCAACGGTTTTGGTCTCCGGTAACGCTCCGACTATACATCGCTTTCTTTTGTATTTTCTTTTTTGCGCCCTCAGTACTCTCTAACAAGAATTTGTATTTCCTCCTCTCCGCCTTCGCTGTCCCCTTTCTCTGATGTACATTAGTATAAATATCTCTACCAAGTGTTCAATGTATCGTACCTGATGAAGGACGGACTCCGTCCGAAAGCTTGTTTTTTTAGTAAAATAAATGTTTCAATCTCTTTAAATAGTTATTTTATTCACTTGCGAGTGCTAGACTTCTCCCATTTTTGCCTGTTAGTTTCTATTCCGAACATATTAAAAACACACGCAACAAAGCCAGATTAGAGGCATTGTGGAATTCGTGACAAATAGAGACATGATTGCAATGTGCATATGATAGTTCTATAGTTCAATAGTTTATTGAAAACATCAAAAACGTACATATGAGCAAATAAAGGAATGAGAGGGCAGGCCCTGTAAATCGGTCCTTATAAATAATCAGTGATGTATAAAATAAGCGTGTGGGGAAACATTATTACAAGTAAAAATTACATTCAGCATTACATAAGACAGTTCTACATGCTAGAACATATTATTACACATATTACAATGCTGCTATAAAAAGAAAAAAAATGAAGAAGAAGAAAAATAAAATAGAAGAAAGAAAACGTATGTCAGTGTCAGCTAAGCATTAACACAAGGAAATGTGAACAGTAGACCAAATTAGACTCATTGTCAAGACCCGTGACGGATGTGCTATGTGTCGCGAAAATACATTTTACAATGGCGTTTAAATAATGGGAAGCTACCCAGACTTGTACGTATTTGGAGTATTGTATTTAAAATACTGTATTTTAAATACAGTTTGCGGTATTTTGGTACTCTACCCAATACTTTTTGTTCTGTGTATTTGTACTCTATTTAAAATACATTTTATGGTATTTTCTACTCAATACTCTAATTACATATTTTGGATGTCCCTCTCAAACTTTCTGTCTCTCGTCTTTCCATTATCTTGCTTGTTGAGTGGAAATTTCCTGAGTCCCTCGAACTTGACCCAGACATTGGCCCTTCTTGGAAGTCCCCATTTAGAGATCTTGCCCCGTCTGTACTAATCCTTGACCAGTGAGGGTTCTATTATGTGTGCCCTGACGCGGTGACACCGAATTCTGACCTCGTCGAGCAGGGACTTGCTAGAAGCACGGTCCCTTGATGGACCGTCCTTCAATGGACCGTGCTAGAAGTTTGCTTTGTTCTGGGACACATATACTTAGTGAAATTATGTGGTATCTCTTTGTTATCTTTTTGGGACTTGTGTTTAGATGACTCCTATCACACAGCGGCGGCTAGCGTATATAGTGCGCGGGGTTTAGGTGATTCATGTCGCATAGCGGCGACTTGCCGCATTGACCAGTGACCGGTGACTTTTCTGGGTTCAAGGATAAATGGTATCTTAATTGTATTTCAAATACTTTTCGAAGTGTTTTGTACTCTATCTTAATTACTTTAATTTTCATGTATTTATACTCTATCTTAATTGCTTTAATTTTCATGTATTTATACTCTATCTTAATTACATTCTAACGTTAGTATTTATTATCTTATCTTAAATAAATTTTTGAGTATCTTGTACATGTCTGAAGCTACCTAACGAGCGTATGGAAATCGGAAGACTGTTCCAAAGGCGAACACCGAAAGATGAAAGAGAAAGAGATAAATCATGTGACTTGATTCCACAGGGATGTGTTTTCCATTCTTAAGATTTACCTGTACAGGATATGAGGATACACAACACGGGTGCACATATCACACAAGTGTAAAGCTTCAGTGTTGTCGAGCAGTGTCGAGAACAGGAGGCATACATTTTTGCTTAAAAGGAAAACCTTGAGCTTGAGGAGACACCAAAAGGCCGACACGATAGAGTCCCTGTGTCGTGTCCCTCGTTCGTAACATTTTTTAGTATATCTCATTTTGCGCATTTTTGTTTTCTTTCGCGTTCTTTTCTCTGCTCTTGCTATATTTTGTCTTGCTGATTTGGTGGTGGAAAAATAAATATTTCTTCATCATGTAGTTAGGGCCTATTGTTCTCTGCACCAGTACTTCACAGCTGAGCATGTGCTGTCATGACGACGTTTGTCACCATCACAGTTGATTATCAGTACAGCTTACACCAGCCTGCACACACGGCAGTTTCGCAACCTTTGTCCCACCAAAGTCAAAGTGAATCACAGGGCATGCTCCCGGGAAAATCAAACTATCGGGCACGTACTAGTCCAGAGCCCGGAGCCACATGCATTATAAATGGTTGTATTATATGCAGCAGACTACACCTGAATTGCATACAGAGTAGACATGTGCCTCTCAATTGTAGGGCAGTTCAAGTGACTCAAGATGCGTAACGTAGCACGACTTAGTAGAGAGGCGGTGCCATGTTACCTGGTATGTTCTGGAGAACGACGTACACATTTTGTAAAGCTATTCGACATGTACTGAGAACATTTGTAACACTCTTTAAAACCTGATGGAAGAGTCAATAGGGACCAAACGTATAGCCGTCGACGTCAGCTTTGCAAGCAGTCAAGACCACACACCACGTGCGGCTGCACAACTGTAATTGGTCCTTCTGACGTTTGTGACTGATGACATCTTGATTTGGCGCACTAATATCTCAAAACCTAGATATTCGACATCAAAACTAGGGTACATGTTATTCGCAATTTTTCGCACGTTTGATACATTTGGTTATGGTGTCTTCGAGTGATTGCTTCCGATCGCTCTAGAGCGCTCCAGAGCGATGTTTCATCTTCGACTGGTCGAGACAAAGCACTCTTACTGCATTCGGCTGTTTCATTCGGAGCGCTTTCCTCCAACTCTGAGCGCTTTTGAGTGCTCTCATCAACGCCGTCCGAACGGTTGCCAAATCTGGTTCGGTTCCGGTCACGTGACTGCGCACGCTCCGTAGTGTTTCTGTTGCGCCATGCCTGCCCACCGAGATTGGGGGTGACATGGGTTCGAATCCTTACACCGGCTCTGCTGTCTGAGGTTTTCCCTGGGTTTTCCGAAGACTTTCCAGACGAATGTTGCACAGTTCCCCCTGAGGTCGACCCAGGACGCATGCTAACCCCCGTGTCCCCCACTCCTTCCTGCTGTCCTCTCTCCATCTGTCCACATCTGTACACCGCTCATAGCCACAGTTGCTTCGCGGCGCTAACACGGAATTTAAAAAAAAATCATGCCTGCCATGTTCGGCATTTTGCGTCGTCGCCGTTTTGGCTACGAATTCACCGGAAAACCGGAAACTTGAAACACCGGAAGTCACGTCAATTAACATTCCTTCTCCAGTCGCCCTGCTCGAACCTGTCGCGTTCCGCTTCTGCGTGATCCCTCCGACTCGGAGCCGGAATGAGATGCAGTATGACCCGCTAGACCTCGGAGTGTCGGGACCACCGTGGTCGGGACGTCCAGTCAAAGACACATTTAATGTATGCCGCGCCTCTTGATAACACTACAAATGCCCACAAACGTATCCACTCCAGGCTTGTTTTGGGAGAGCATGTAGAGCAGGGGTGCCGAACTCATTCATCACCGCGGGCCGCATTGAGCCATGGAGGAACTACGCGCGGGCCCCATACCACGGCTTTGTGGTATAGCCCGTCTCTGATATAGATGAAACAACGCAGAACTTAAAACGACGTATAACATATATATTTGGGTTACTTAGCGTTGCTCAATGGAATTGTCAGCAATCCTTTTCATTTGCTGTGTCATGAGGAAATTTGGCACATCTTGTTTTTAACTATTGCGTCTTCATCGTGTGAAAGTGATTGCGCAATTGCAATCCTAAGGACTGCGAGGTGTTCGTTTATTAGTTGTGAGCGTAACTTTGACATATTCATGTTCATCGCAGTACAACGCCTGCTCGCAGACATATGTTCACATAGTTCTCCCCTAACGTAAAGCCACGAATTGTTATTATTAGACGTATGTTGTACCGAAGATGGGCAGGTTTGTCCGCAATAACATACGTATCCTCCGATGCTTCCTTCCAACGTAAGAATAAAAACGAAGCGAACTTGTTCTTTGTCCGTGCATCTCACTGCAGGTCAATTAGTTCCATTTGTTAATCATCAGGAACGTTGTCAACAACTGCGGGAAACGGCGAGACCAAAAATTCCCATTTCAAGACTCCAGCACTCCAAGAATCTTCGCTCGAATTCACCAAGCCTGCGACTGAACCGGTCCCTTTCTGGTGGAATTGAAGGTAACCGTATTACAAATCGGCCCTGTAGGGTTTGCTCGGAAGGTTTGGTAGGAATGTACTAGTATTATCTATTCTAATAGTACTACCACTAATCATGTAAACATCCGACACGGGGACGGGTCCGGACACTCATCAGCGTAGACGACAAAAGCAACACGGAGACAGACAGGCAACTTTCAACCTATTATTATATGATTAAAGGTTGGATGTCGGACGTTCTCTGAGTGTCTTTGTGTTACCTTTGTCGTCTTCGCTGTTGTCATGTGCCATCCGGCCCAGAGTATCATCAGCTGTTACAGGTCAGAGGCAACAGTTTTCTATCACTAAATCAAGTAAGATAAACTGAACAAGTACAGAGACCAGTGATAACGCCACGACCATTCATGAAGCTTGAGCTGAATATTTTTTATACATATTTTTTTTTGCCTGGGGGCCACTCGGGCCGCCAGTTCGGCACCCCTAATGTAGAGGGAACGCTATCACTGACTGCCTTGGCAGTGCAACAACTTGTAGCGGGCCGTGGACAACGACGAAGATGGCCACGCGCCTGGAGCACCGACCTCGGACCGGCGCGGCCATATGGAGATAGGCCACCGTCATCGCCACTCCGTGGCATACCATCATCGCCGGTAGGGGCTCATGTAGAGGAACTCCACCTCCTCTACATTTGGTGACCCGAACGATGAACATCAAGTTCGGAGCAATTCGGCCCTTCACCATCCCAAATTTCTGACGACATCTTCGACGAGCACTACCACGGCACGCTATACCTGGAAGCCATCATCATTACTTGGCTCATCACGATCACATCCCGAACGCCCTTCGCCCCTCGCCCGACACGTCGACCGTTTCTGTCCACGACCGACGGACTCGCACCGATCACCCGACCCGACCGCTCACTTATCATCGCATCCGCCCAACGACCGGCTTCACGGCTTCGAGGGACCGACCTGCGCTATCCACGGCCTCCGGCACACTCTCGACCCACCGCTTCATTTCATGCATCTCGACGCTCATCCGCTGCCGGCCGCGACACCAGAGCAACGTGCTTGCCTACCGGTTTCGGCAGTAGCGGCAGTCAACGCCACGGCACGTTTTCAGGCGGCGTCTCGGCAGCCAACCCGGCTAACACAGCCTCGCTATTCCTGGGATCGCAGCTACGAGCTCTCGCTCCCGTGCCGGTTGCGGCACCCCAGACGACTCCAGTGCCCGTTCACGACTTCAACGACTTCGCCCCTCAGCGACGTCTTCCTGCCACGTGTGCTGTGCCGTGCCATGGGCATGTCCAGTAGTGCGCGTCATCCTCGATCGCGCTTGCTCTCTCCCTCCTGTGTCGAGGTGATTCTTCTATCTTTCTTATCGCCGCTCCGCGTCTGAGGGGGGGGGGAGCACTGTAGCGGACCGTGGACAACGACGAAGATGGCCACGCGCCTGGAGCACCGGCCTCAGTTCCACAGGCGCAGCCATGGAGATAGGCCGCCGCCATCGCCTCTCCGTGGCATACCATCATCGCCGGTCGGGGCTCATGTAGTGGAACTCCACCTCCTCTACAAACTCATCGATGTACAGAAAGAAAGGGGTGGTGCCTCGTTGAAGTCCATCTTGAGAAGAAAGATGCACGGTACTTGAACGAAATCAATATGCGCTTTATACGCTAAGTTTGTACCTGTCCACACGAAACCAGAACTTGACGTTTTTATTTTACTCCAAAAGCATGTGCCAAAGCAGGAAAAAATCGCATCCTTCGACGTATCTACATTCTTAAAGAAAAGGGTGCGTTGTAACTCATTTTTGGGAAACACACCCTTGTCACATAGATCACTCCCTTTGGAGTGTACGATTATTCTGCATTACGCTCGTTGAAGGGATGGTAGCATGCAGTAACTCGCTTTGGGAGGTATCACCGTTCGATTACCCGTAAGTTTGAAATGTAACACACACGTACATTGAATGATGATGGGGTGGGCGATTCACCGCCGCCGAGGCGGTACAATGCAATATTTCGCGTTGGGAAAGGATGAGGGGATGAAATGTAAACCTACAAAGTATGCCGCAAAAAATCGGTACTGTTATTGAGAAAATTAATTCACAGCGCATTCTGAACACAAAAGTCAGCTAGCAACAACAGCTACTAACTACGTTCTAGGTAATTCCAGCTGATTCAGCTGGTTCAGAGGTCCAGGACGGTGCCCGGGCAGACGACGTACAGCTAGTCTTTCCGTCTGCTTCCGCGCTGCTTCCGAAGTTTCAAAATGTTCCCAATTGCTGTACGGGCATTTGTTGTCAAGGATGTAGGATGATAACGTCTGCGGGGTGCCTTACTGCAAGAATGCCTCAATGAGGAATCCGAACATTTCGTTTTACTACCCCAAGACGACGATGTGCGCAGCGAAAGTGGCAACCTACGATTGCGTGCTATCAACCCTGGGATGCGACGTTCAAACGAAGTCGACGGATGATAGACGTAATGGTCCCACGAAGGGTAGACGGCATTATGATGGACAGTGTGGGATCTACTGAGTGGAGGAGGGTTTCTTCCTGGATGTCTTGACGCCATTGATGGGGGGCCTTTGCTTATGCAAGCGCCGACATGTAAGATCGTCTATCTCCTTTTGCTCGGATGCCCCTGCTTGTAATACACTGTAGGGCTGCTTTTGAATCAGTATAGATCACCCAGGAGCGGGGTTGAAAGTGACACTCCAATAGCTTTTTCATTGAAAAAAGAATAGCGTAGAGCTCTGCACAGGTGGATGATGTGGGGTGCGAAAGCTTACACCAGCAAGACAGGGACTCCTCTGTTACGACGAAAGCGGAGGAAAACCCATCGGTGAAGACAGCAGAATATGTTCTGTATACCGCGTCCATCATTCTAGTGTCGCTTGCCTCAAAACAGAAACTGGGACTTCCTTTTTCTTGTTCTTGATCCCGGGGACAGAGGTCGCGATTGTCGGTGTTGGGAGTGTCCACGGAGATACGGAGGAAGCTACGTGCTGCACTGTGAAACGAGGGATGTATTGATGCGCTTCACGGACACATACGGAGACTCTGCTGTTCCTTCGTTTATAGATCTTTCTGACCAGAGGACGATGGCGATGTGGGCCAACAAGCGTATGTGACGCCGGATAGTCTCTCTCTGACACAGGACCCCCATGGGGATCTCTTTCGCTTCCGCCATCACCATGCGTGTGTTAGTACAGGGCATCACTCCTAGGCAACCCCCGCAGACTGCGTGCCAAGGTACCACGAAGTTTGGAGATCGAGGTCCGGGACATGCCATGCAGAAGATGTAGACCAGAAAGTATTGATCCCCAAACAAGCACTTAATGCATCATGAGCAGGTCCCGTTCCTTACTGCCCCATCGTGCACCAGCAAAGTGGCGGAGCACATTTATCTAGCGCTGTGCCTTAGAAACGAGGTAGTCCACATGTAGGCGTCAGAATAGAGTGCGCTCTAAAATAACTCCCAGGAACTTATGGTGGGTCACCAGGTGACTCATTCCAAGATGAAGCCGAAAATTATGCATATGCTTCTTCGTAAATGAGAGGACAGCGCATTTTTCAGCTGATATATTTTTCAGCTAAGCTGAGAGATTGGCGTAATGTGTATCAGTCAGGAACTGCTTTCCGGTTGACTTAATGGGATCCAACATGTTTCATTGTCGCCAGTACAATAAGTAAGAAGTCAGTTGCTGAAGGAGTGAGCTTAATGGTCACCAGCGGTACATCATCACTCTCAAATTAATTAATAATATGATTAGGAAGAACGCCAGATGTCCGTGTATAAAGTGAACTAATTCGAGAACGTGTCCCATTTACACAAATGAAATTCCGAAATATACATCGTATCAGAAACATTGCGAATGAAATTTCAATGAAAATTTGAAATTATAATTTATTTCGATCAAATCAACTGAGGAGGCGAGCAGACCATCGGCCGCGATGTCGCCATCGCGACTCGTGCGAGTTGAAAATAGTTCGTGTTATTTCAAATGTTTGTGAACATATCCTCAAAAGTACATGTGCCGTGATAACTTGGTATTACATCTCTTACTCTAAGCTATTGTTTCTGCATTCCGTACAAGATTCAGTGCATGTAAGGGCAAGCGTTCCCGGGAACCACCAACGGATTAATCAGTTTCTCACGAAATGTTGAAGTGGTAGGTCGCTCACAAACAGTTAGCGTCATCCGTGCTTCGTTTTGATGATTTTATCCGTGTCTAAGGTATGGAGTCGCTTTGTCAAGCATTCCCATTTTTTCAACGCCGTCTTTCATGTTTTTACTCCTGCTCGTAACACTACGGCCGCTGATGGGGATGGGGGGAATCATGCAGTCAGTGCGTTGCCACCCGCGCTGTGTGCAGCGGTATGTAATATATTTTGACGCTCAATTACCCAGACATGTTGCTGTTCCTGCATCTTTTGCATGACCTTTTGAAATGGTATTTCTTAAAGGTTATGGTCGTACGACGCGGCTGGGCTTAGGGGTATCGTTATTTTTCACCTGGTGGCCAAAAAGAAATCTTGCCGAGGCTGGATGGTCCGGTTGAAAACATGGGTCTGGGAAACAACGTCTAATGATTTTTAATACTCCTCACAACCACCGTGCAAAGTATCGTGCAAGAAAAAATCGTATCGCTCGATTTATAACGTTTTTTTTTTTCTATGCCGCAGTTGGTTCTGAATAAAGGCCGCAGCGAGCTCTCTCGTGACGCGCATTGGAGCAAAGCCGTACACGATTTGCGCATGCCTGTTTTCGCTATAGTTGATTGTTGCGTGCTAGCATTTGCCCATTATGATGATTTTGAGTAGCAATCACAGCAATGCAGAGTAGCGTCAATTGTAAACACAGGTATCACGGCGCAGCCTACGGTTCCATACACTCAAAGAAAGAAACACCTCCCTACATTTCCAGCAACCGTGCAGTCCTGCTCCCCACTGTGTCCATTGGGGACGTCATGCTCACGTGACGCATGACGCACATAGAGGATAGTATGCGAGAGAGAAAAACGAAACAGGACGTCTTCAGAAAAGTAGTTTTTATTCGGTGTCTCAAAAACGACGCCATTTTCCGACCTGAAACTTTCCACACAGCATGAAAGCCTCAGTGGCAGTTGGAAAAAATCAACTTCCGGTTTTCCAAAAACACAGAAGAGCATTATGCCATGAAGCTCAGTACATCAAGAGTTTTTTTTTTTCGTCAGCACTGTTCGGACATAGCGATACATCTCTATGAATTTTCTCATTGTGGATTTATGATGCGTGTGTTAATGATGGACAGAATGCTTTCACAACATGTAAGTGTTCAGTTAGGTTTCTATTCTTGGGGTTTATTATGTTTTCCAAGTGATTTTCAGCCGCTTGATGAATAATAAATCTATCATAAAAAGCATCACAAATAAATTTCACCTTTGTACCTGCCACTTGCAATATTTTCACATCTACGGTATTCTGTGCTGTGTAAGAATAAATGTTCACGCAGAAACAGTACCGAGTGTAATTCACTTGTACAGCAAAAACATGCTTTCTGATCATTTGATGCAACAGAATCGTTACTATACATTCAAAAGAGCACCGGCAACGAGACTTTCAATGGTGGTGGCGAAGGAAAGGGCTCGCCGTTGTCGGCCTCACACTTTAAACTTTAACTCACTCTGACTTTAATGGGTGGTGGTGGTGGTGGCGAAAACCGGCTTGCCGTTGTTGGCCTCACGAATGTGGGCTGCGTCAAGACTGTAGCCAGGATGAGATGAGATGATGTGATAACAGATGGGAACTTTAATGGGAAAATCCTTGCTGCGGTACATTTGGCCAATAGGAAACTAGGCTGGCCTCCAATGGGTGCGACCGAGCTTGGTTCCACTTCGTTCCCATTGGCATTTGCAATGATTTCTCATTGAAACCGACTAAATTCTCGTTGATTTCAATATGGTATTTGTCCAAAATTGTCGATTTGGAATAATAAATTTTTTTCACTTTCAATGAGAATTGTGAATTCGATATCCACCTAAACAGAATGAGATTTCCGGGCTGTTTTGGATTCTACTGTTTCCAGCAGGGCGGCGCATACATATAGTACGAAATAGTGACATCTTCAAAGCAAGCGTGAGTGTGCTACTGACGAAGAAGAAAAGAAAAAGTCTCCAAAGGTCGATACTGTGGCAACCGTGTATTTATAGCTCCTGTGGAGAAGATATGAATGTAAGATTACCACACAGTTGTAATATGATCCCGTGCTGCTTACGTTCACGAGATAAATATGACGTAGCGTTCAACGAATAGTAGCTGTAAACTGGTGTTGCTTTCTTTTGCTTTCAGAATGAAACATGAATTATTCCAAGCACATTGATGGACATTCGCACTTGTGACACAATGGCAGGTTATAAGCATTAGGCTTTCTGCAGAACATGAGTTCGAGGTTTCGTGGACACTATGGTAGTGGACACTAACTGAATTAAAGCTACAACGTTAGTTATGATACCGAGTCATTGACCCGAGTATGTACTTTGACGCGGTCACTCCCAGTTGCTGTTTTCGTTTCCCGGCGCATGAAATGATTACCTTGCGCCTCTTATTTTCGTTTTTTAGTGTAGATTTAGTTGTCGCACTAGACGAAACTGTAAGCCAGCGTAGATTCCTCAGCACACTTGTGTCGCATCAGCAACATGAAAAAGCAAAGCAAGTGCACAAGACAACACAAACAGCAGTTCCTAACCTGCCATTTGATTGCGATTTATGCAATATCAATTACACTATGTCAGTCCTTTTTTTTTTCACCAGCTGCTCAAACTAGCTTCATTCAACGCCTTAACACAGAGTGACTTGACTCTCAATCCTTCCTGTGTATACTCTCCCTAATATCGGATCAGCTCAGTGCCCTGGTAATTTATAGCATAAAGGACACTTGTACAGGAGTGCGGCAACTGGAAACAAATGCTACTCACAGCACATCAGCACTGCACAGTGTCAAGCAGGGACTTCGGCATCTACATACTTCAATTCCACTGTACAACCTGAAGGGTGAGCTGTACAGGTTCGTAATAATTTGATGATTATGATGAAACTTAAATACGAGGTTTGTCCAAAAAGTTCGTGCAGTACGTTTATAAAACTTTTAATTTACAAATTTTAGGATACGTCACTGTGGTCCTCTTCAAAGTACACTCCGTTAGAGATGACGCACATGTCTCACCTCCGTTGCCATTGCTGGAAGTACATTTGCAAGCTATCTTCTGTGAAGCCCTTCAGCAGGGATGTCGTTTTTTTCTTGATTGTCGCCACACCTCCCAGGTGGCGACCTCGCAGCGCCATTTTGCATTTTGGGAATAGGGAAAAAGTCGGTGGACGCTAAATCAGGGCAGTAAGGTGGGTGCTCAAGCACGGAAATCGAGTTGGAGCCAGAAACTCACACACAATTAGTGCATTGTGGGCGGGGGCGTTGTCGTTGTGCTGAATCGTACAGAACGTGACCTTGATCATTGATTTGCTTTTTCGTGATTTTTTCGGCCTTGACTCATCATTCTGTTTCCACTCTCTGCTCTGGGACTTCAACTCAATGTCGTACTCGTAGATCCTTGAGTCGTCACCTGTAACCACCGTATCCACGAAATCGACATTGTCCTGTGACGATCTCCAGTCCAGGCAACATTTCTTCCGTCGAAACCTCTGCTCAGGGTTGAGCAGTTTCGGCGCAACCTTGGCGCAAACCTTTTTCATTGCCAAATGATCCGTTAAAATCCTGTGGACGGACGATTTTCCCCAACCACACTCCTCTCCTATTTTTCTGACAGTCAGTCGCAGGTCACTCAACACAAGAGAGCACACGAGCACACGGACTCCATGTTTTTCATTATCGGTTGAGGTGAAGGAGCATCCCGACCTTGAATCGTGTTTAATGTCTTCATGGCCTCCCCGAAAACGCTCAACCCTCTTGAAAACCGTTTTTTTTTTTTCCTTTGGTGCACTCTCTCCGTATGCCCGCTGCAACATTTTATGAATTCCGAGGCCATTCCTGCCGAGTTTTATAAGAGATTTGATTAAATTCGCTGTTCGAGCCATTGGTCTATCTTAGTTTTGACAATAAGCAAGAAACGTTTCTACAAAACAAGGATGGACAAAGCCAGGCCTTCTCCTAGAGACGCTAGACCGCTAGCGAATGTCAAACACATATAGTCGAATGTGGAAAGCCGGAGAAGGGCGTCACCAGTTCACCTACCGCCGCTCAGCAAACTCACTGCACGAACTTTCTAGACAGAACTTTCTAGACAGACCTCATATGAATGTGAAAAATTTCACTTTTCCTGAACTTCTAGGTTTACACAGGGACGGTTTTGCGTATGATCTGCTAGGAGTTATATCTCTGTGAAATTAGCCCTGCATTCCTGCTTTGTTATCTGATCTGTGACGCCGCCAGCGCGCTCTATGAGTTTATCTGCGCCTTTGATATTCGGTAGCCTTGTGCAAAAGCACTTGGTAGTGCTCGCAGGCGTCGTGCGGGCACATTGTCGTCGGTTCTCTTGCAGGTGAGGTCTTTAGTTTTGGTTTTGTACAGCAATGTGATTGTGTGCCGCTAACTTGGTACCGTCGAATCCCCTTTATATGTACTCGCTGACTGGACGATCTTGCTCCGTCCAGAGCGTACACCTACGTGTCACAAGATGGCGGCGTTAGGCTTAGCTGTGCCGTTTCGCTTGTGCTCCTTGAAACGCTTTGCAGTCTTCCAAATCGACATAAAACCAGGGTGTCGAACCGAAACGTTTTTCATTCCGGTTTTCGTTCCGGTTACATCATAAACGATCCGGTACCGGTTCTGCTCCGGAGCAAAAAAATAACGGTTCATACCGGTTTTTAGCCTGTTCCGCTTCTGCTGGGAATATTCATCCCCACAAAAAAAAATCAATGTTACAAAATGTAAACCCGTTTATTCCGCATACATGGTATTTAATATTCATAAACAGCTGTGAAATTGGTAGCTCCTGGTTCCTGTAGGTTACTGTCTGTTCAAATGGGCTTTCTCCTTTCTTGAAGCACATGCTACAAACGGACTTGTTTGTCGTGATGTCATACGTAAAGTACTTTCTTGCTGGATTGGAGCCATCGCGTCCCATCCGAATGTCTGTTGCTACTGTCTAGCCAGCAAGCACCACCACACGAGTACGACGCAAATCGAGGAACACCTTCACTCACAAACGCGCTCGACAGCACCGTTTTATTTTCTTCGTGTCCTGTCCACAAAAGAGTTGCCACTTCGCACGGGCTTGCCCTCGCGTATACGTAAATGTATTCAACTTAGCTGCTCTCAAACAAGGGACGCGTTGCGCGACATTATCGATAAACAAGCCGTTATGCAGCCCCCTTGGGTCGCTGTTTAGTTGAGGAGAGTTTGCGGGGATCAAATTAAAACGAACACTACGGCACATTGCTAGAGAGTCACATGTACCTCTAAGTCTGTGTGCGTGCGCGAACGATAAACCATTACAAAGGGAGCGTAAGGGTCATAGTATACCGACATACATTCCACAGTAACCGTAACCCTACAGTATCCATGACATGACTTCGGAGCACACGACGTCTGTTTCATTCGCCTATCCGGAGTCCAAACCGGCGAAGTTTTTTCTTGGACCGAAAACCGTTAAATATATTTTTCGGTTTCCCTCCTGAGCGAAAAAAACGTATACGGTTTCGATTCCGTTCCGGTTTGCACCAAAATAGCGTTTTTTTTCGGTTTTCGGTTCCGGTTTTCGGTTCGCTCCGACACCCTGTAAAACAGGTGCTGGATACCATTTTTGGCGTCATTTTTCCATTCCGAATGCAACGCTGTTTGACTCACATGCAGTATTCGAGTTTTCTACGAGTACATTATTTTTTTAAGTCTATGGGTGCGTGTACGGAACTATACTCAAAAACAGCTTCACCGTACTGCATTCATTTCCATGGTCAATGACCAGTCTCCTCTGTATCTGCTGCTTCACATGATCAGGTGAATCAGATATAGCTATGTTTAGGTTGGGAATGTGTTTCTTAGAGAAGTAGTGATGCTACATTGTCTCACGGCGTAGAGCCGCGACGTAAATTCACGAGTAAACATATTCATGGTACTTAAAAAATCGTAACCTATGGAGTAATCAGAATTCATGCTGATACGGTACAGCAGGAGTGATATCCTGGGATATGCATTTTACTTTACACATCACAGAACTCTTTCTGGAGACTATGAAAGCAATGTACACCGCCTGCTCCTGTGTTGCTTAGAAGCACGATGTAACCGATACCGGTTTAGCTCCCGTGTGCTTTCTCGTGAGCCCTAAGCACCATTCGACTTGAAATATACACACAAAGCACATCCCGATGAGCTGTGATGCTGACCTTTGTGTGATATATGGCGTATCTATGTCAACAAAAGTAATCGGCGCGGGCTACACGCCACGGTAGTCCACCGTGGATATCAGACGTCTCATAATCTCGGTCTCAAGAGCTCTCCGTCACATGTATTTTCTATGGAGCTCGATTGATGCTTTATCTCGAAAACTAATCGACAGGTATTAACACTGACATAATTTAATAATTGGGGCTTTACGTCACGAGACAATTGAGGATATTAACACTGGCGGTCTCATTGGATAGAGGAAGCCGGGATGGGTCAGTTCTCAAAAAAAGAACTCCGAGGTTTGCCTTTTTTTTTTGTGATGGTCTCGTAAAGATAAAAAAAAAAGAAACAAAAGCATTATTTTCGTGACGTGTCTTTAAAGGCGTATTTTTCCATTTCTACTGCGAGCAGGAAAGAACTATTGGTCATAACCGACTTAAACATATTTCAGGAAACTATAGACACCAAAATTACATAACTACGACTTTCATCTTTCACGCAAAACCTTAAAAACTAACGTTCGCTACTCAACCGCTAAATGCCTTTGGGGCCATGTTGCCATATGTCGCCATCTGGTGTTGCATAGGGAAAGCTGCACTTGGCGGTATCCTTCCCCTGAATACGCATTGCGCAGGCGCGCACTAGACTGGAGGTGCCTGGTTTCCTGCATTCTCTCTCTCTCCCTCCTTTACTTCATGGCCCACTGATATACGGCAATTGTGTCCGCTTCTGCTGAAGATACGGTTCATCGACATAGAAAGTATGAGAGAACAATTGCAAAGTCTGTGTCTGATCAACAATAGGAAAATACGATATAGGAGATACGCTATGCGAGAGCACCACCCATCATAGCCCAAATCATCCAAATATGTCATGGCTGCTCGTAAAGCTGCTCGTAAAGCTGGTCTGAGCCTGCATAGTTGTGGCCCGTGTAATGTAAAAAGATAGCACACTGAGACCAACAATCCTCTTCTTTTTTGTTCTCGCTGTGCACGGTGCGTGTAAAGAGAAGTGAGACGAATTTATGAGCTTCACATGAAACGGCAATTTGCCCAATTATGCCCGTTCGAGTTTGCGCTGACACAGCCAACTGTTTGAACTGTCTCATAAGGCTAATGAGAATTTCTCGCATTTCCAGTTAGTGCAAGCCGGGCTTTACAGTGATTCCAGTAACGTTCAACAGGACGGTCCTGTAATGTTCGTAATGCTGAAACAATGCCTGAGGAATTTGTTGTCTGTTATTTATTTCCCTGCCTCGGGTTGCAGCTTTGTCATAATGCCTGGAAATTCTACCGTCGCCTCCCATAACGGTAATTCGCCGTTTCCTTTCGCTAAGAGTGCACGTCTCAGTCATCTCCGAATTTATGAAGGTTTCGGGAGGACGTCGATACTACCGGTCTCGAATCCCCCATCTCGAAATTCACGGGGTGCAGGGAAAAATGGTCCCGCAAGCGCCTGTGCTGCAAAAAGTACAGGGGCGTAGTTGCAGATAGCCGATGAAACACATCACAGCCGACCGAGTGCTATTATTTGATGTCTCGATTTGTTGAAATTCCCTTCAATCAGCAACATTAATTCGCTGCACAAGTTCGCTAGTGATATCATTCTCCGGATGCTAGTATTTTTCTACTGTTGGCCAGACACGGTGTTTATGGACAATAAAAGCTGGAGAGCCATGTATTCATTGTTTCATTGCCCGTATAACTCCGCTTCTGCTGAATATACAGTTCATCGACAAAGAAAGTATGAGAGAACAATTGCAAAGTCTGTGTCTGATCAACAATAGGAAAATACGATATAGGAGATACGTTATGCGAGAGCACCACCCATCATAGTCCAAATCATCCAAATATGTCATTTCTTTATTTGATTTTTTTATTAGTCAAAAATGTTTATTATTTGACATCAATTATTACTTGAAAAAGGGTTGGGGATTAGGGGTGAAAGACATGTATGGCATGTTTAGTCACTATATGTCAGAGCGGAAGAACCTACCAACTTGCTGAACGGGCTATGGTGAACCACCTGTCCCCTGGACCGCTTTTTGGATGTGAAACAGTGGGTTAGCACTAGGAATGTGTTTACGAGCACGCGGATTACACACAGTGAAATGTTCCTTAGGATAACGGCATTTAGAACTGTAGCTTTCGTGGTTTGTTTTCTTTCTTTCTTTACTCTTTTTTTATCAACGCTCCAGGTGAACCAATAAGAAATCGATCAAACGGCTTTCGACCAAATGTCCCGCGTTCGGTCAAACGGCTCGTGTCATACTCAAGACCTATTTCTTGTTGAAGAATGGCTTCCTAATCTTGCCGGGGTATATGTACTCAACAAAGCAAAATACAGCGAGAGAGGAACAGAAAGAACAGATGCAATACGCACAATAGAAGCGGTGCAGCGAATGTAACCACTTTTATGTCCCTCGTTCAACGGCTTGCAGCAGCTTTTATTGTTCATTAAATTTTAAGTGGTAAGTTTAAAAAAAGCCTGTGTCCCAATTTCAACAGATAATGAGGGCGAATGATGATCGGCTATGGTTCGTTTCCTCAGATGTTCACAACGATCATCCTGTGTTTTTCGCCGCACGGAACCCCGCGGGAGCAGTATTTTAGCTCATGTAGGGACCATTGTTTCCGGAACCCAAATTCACGTTCTCGAAACGAGGAAAATCAACGAGAATGCTCGATTGCTTCGTAAGGGGTTCAGGAAGAACGGTCCTCGGAGAAAAGGTCCCCTCAAAAGTACATCCCAGAAAAATTGTTTCTTGCCTGCTCCTTTATTGGTTTGCGCTTGTTGGCAACTCAGTTTTAATACCGTGTACATAGTGCATTCACTATAATGCGGATAAATGTGCACTAAAAGCTCCTGAAATATGCATTCAACCATAAACTGAAATCTCAAAAGATATTGCATATTTATAAATATATCTATGAATAATATATCATCAATTAGATATAAGATATCATACCTATAAAGTAGGGATGTGCCAACCGAATCCACGAATCCTAGGCAGGGATTCGAGATTCGGGAATCCGAATCCTAGTGCCCAAAACGGCGAATCGAATCTTTCGAATCCACCGACCACGTTTGTTCCTTTCTTTTTTTTTTTTAAATTGTCGCAGATGGAGTCCGCCGAAAGCCTCATTGACCGACGGGTGTTTTCTTGTTTGTTTGTTTGTTTACATTGCTCTGGACTGAAAGAGTTCAGGCAGGAACTGTTACATAGCAAGTTTAAATGTAATATGGTTTTGCTTTTGATTGTTGCTTTAGATTTATGGAAATAATTCAGACACGAGCATTTATGTATTTCTTGTAGTCGATGAACAATATGTAAAATATGTTAAGTAAACTATATGGGTACACTTTCTCCCGAAACTGAACTGTTTCCTCTTTATTCTTTTTTTTTTCGTTAAACAAATGTATATCATATTCTGCTTCAAAACACTCTCCAATAGAAGTTTTCTTCTTGGGTTTTCAAGGTGTTTAATGTGCCGAGCCCAGCGCAAGTCCGAGTCGATTACCACGTCAAGGAAGCGGTGGAAGCGTACCGGCTCAAGCTTCTTTGTACCAAGCCAAAGACGGAAATTGGCCATAGCTTTGCGCGTGAAAGGGAACTCGACACACTTTTCGGGTGAAAGGTCCATCCCTCACTCACAATTATGGTCACAATTATGGTCAGACCATTTTAGGCTTATATTCTAACCAGGACGTAAAACTTGTTCAGCTCCTCTCCTGTGCTCTAAACAGAAACTTCAGCTGAAGCTAATGCACCCACATAATGAGAACTGAGCAGAGCAGCACTCACGGAAGTTCACAGTGCTTTAAGGTCCTAAACCAGCAGAGTAGTATAGATAGGTGGCAGGACTCCGGCACCCCCGCTAGGGCAGCGCCACCGTCGCGTCTGGGCCTACTTCACTCGCGTATTTTTTCCCGCGCCCAGCTGGCGGTGCGAGGATGGAGGGTTCTCCGTGCGCTTATAGGCGAGGGGAGGGCTGCGTGCGCGCTTACCCTCGCACATTTTTCAGCCTCGGCCGACTTCTTTCGCCATTTTTCCATCTGTGCCGACTTCAACCGCAAATTTTTTCATGCTACAACATGTGTGCAGTAGGCGGTTTACATGCAATCGTAGACATGCAAAGGATAGCCATACACAAAAGTACAAGTGAAAATTTATTTATTAAAGTCAATACTGTCTGGAATTATTTATTTATTTGAGTACCCTCAGGGCTTTACAGCATTAAAGAGGGGAGCAGGATAATACAAAGCGGGTAAACAGTAGTGGAACAGGAACAAGTTCAATAAAAGAAAAAAAAAGAAGAAAAAGAATTAACAATAATACTGAATGAACAAATATCACCACTACTCTACTGGAAACCCGGTATGCAGGTTATGTTACATTAAAGTGATCAAACAGCGATTTTCTAAACTGTGCGCTGTCAGTGATGGAGGTGATATGACTAGGAAGATGGTTCCATTCATGTGATGTCTTTGGTACAAATGAGTCAAAATAGGTTTTCTTAGCGCAAAAGGCGACGCCGACCTTTTGTCGATGATCCACTCTCGATGATGTGTACGATGAACTTGTAAGTAATAAACGTTTTAAAGCCTGATTGTGGTAATATATTTTGTTTTATGTGTATATATTTTGTTAATTATGTTATGACTCTGTGTGAATGACAAATAACCAAGCCAGAAAACCTTATACAGAAGAAACACAATACGATACACACGTAACAAAGGTTATACTTGTTACAAGTATGATGCTATAGCATTGGAGGGGTATCACACATCATACACAATATTTTTTATTAATGGTCATCACACAAGATTTTGATTAATCAGACCTAAAATGGGATACCTCATTTAATCAAAGAAGATATTTTTAATCAATATGATTACAATCAAAATTACAAGTTTTATTATAAAATGTCTCACAATATTATACGTGAGCACTATAGTGGAGTATTAACTACAAAGTTCTGATAGATGTATGCAACTTCAAGCACAACAGCCAATATTCAAATATGGCACAATTAATCACGTTCTTATGAAGTGTTCGGTGGGGTTGGTGGAGGGTTTCGTTTATCCGTCGGGCATTTTGCAACCTGGCCGACTTCTCTCAAGATTTTTTTTCCCAGCGCGCGGTGGGTGGTGCGCGGTTGAGGGGCTGTCCGGGAGCTTACCAGTGGTCCGAAGGGTTGGGCGTGCCGTTATCGTTGTGTATTTTTCACCCTGGGCCGACTTCTCTGGCGATTTTTCCGCCTAGGTCGACTTCGTTAGCAACTTTTTCAGGCGGCGCCGGAGTGGTTTACATGCAAGTAGGGACATATACACTGTCATCCCAGCCAAGCGATGATACCGTCACGCCTGGGCCGACTTTGGCAATTTTTCCGCGTGGGCTGACTTCTGTCATAGTTTTTTCGTGACAACAACGGTGCGGTAGGCGGTTTACGCGCAAGTAGGGCCATGCAAACTGACAACACCTGGGCCGAATTCATTCACATTTTTTCACTTTGGGCCGACTTCATTCATAACTTTTTCCACTACAACAGCTGAGCGGTGGATGGTTTACATAGAAGTAGGAACATGCACACTGGCAACCCCACCAAGCGATGGTGCCGTCACACCTGGGCCGACTTAATTCGCGATTTTCAGCCTGGGCTGACTTAATTCATAATTTTTTCCCCGCTACAACAGCTGTGCGGTGGACGGTTTACATGCAAGTATTGTTATACAAAGGATAGCCATACATAAAAGTACAAGATGAAATATAAAAAAGCCAATAATGGCAGAAATTATGTTCTGACTCTGCGTGAAGAAAAACCCAACCACAAACATTAAACAGAAGAAACACAATACACATAATAAAGAATATGGGAAGCTAAGTTGAATAGTCCAACACGACACAATTAATCAATTTCTTATGACGACAATAGCACACAAGCAAGGAAATAAGGAGAAACACGATCATCAGCTAATAGAGAGGCAAACCCATGATCATCAAAACAAGAGATACGTATAGGAAAATAACTGAAACAAAAACAATCTATCAAAACGAGACACATGACGAATTTAATGCAGCGACGAGCACAGAGGTAACGCTGAACAGCAGGGAAACACTTTGAACGGCCTATCATCCACACGTAAACAATAAATACACGCAAGGAAATAATGAGAAACATGATCAACAGCTAATAGAGGGTCAAAACAATGCACCATCCAACACGTGAACCAGAGGTACACAAAGGAAAAATAATTGAAAAACAGTCTATCGAAACGATAAACATGTACATACTTAACACTGAATAGCAGAGGAACACTCTAAACGGCGCATCTGCCAACGGGTAAACAACAGACACATGCAGGAAAATAATATCTAAACAAACTATCAAATAAGAAACATTACAAATTTAATAAATTGAAATGAAAATAATATATCTTTTGAACTATCATAAAATCATCCTTGCGACCTGATTTAGTCGAACAATATATACTTTTCACTCCACTCAGGCACTATAAACATTACCTTGACAGAGGTATACAACATGCAGTCAACCAAGCCAGCTATCTTTGCTACTTGAGCCTGATTGGGTCACCCTCTCTCTATATATACAGTATACAGCCAAAAGCGAAGAAACCGCACGTCCTTTCTCAATCTATGGGGTGGGGGCTCTCTCTCTCTCTTTCACATTCTTTCCTCCAAAGGGGAATATTCTTAGGACTGGTCAAGTTTGCACAGCTGCGACATTTTTTATTGATCAACTATCGCACATAGATGTTAGTATGATTCGATTCTCAAGAACAGAATAAGAATTCTATCAAAACAAACAGCAGCAAGCAAAAAAATCTACGAACAGACATCAATATCACTGCAAACTGGTTTTAGACAAACATTATCTAAGCAAGCGAGAATTATTATGTTATCTTCAGTGGAAGCAACACTCAATCAAAACAAGAAACATTGCAAATTGTATTTCAGACTATTGTTAATCAATCAAGAAATCAACAGACACAACTAATAAATCATGCATACATAATTTCCAACTCACAAAGTATCAATCAAGTGAACATCTGAAGCAAAGAGAGAAAGTCAAGTTTAATTTAATTCATAAAACAAGCTTTTGCAATATATTAGTGATCCTCTTTTGTAAACAAAGATTGGTGTAACATGCCTCTAAATTTTGATTAGCGATTCTTCTTCTAGAATTCTATCCTTCAGACGTCGGTGTTGTTTAGAGTATAATTGTGTAAAATCTTTTTGACTGTCAACGCTGATTCCATGCTAGGATCCTTGTACGTCGTGCGGATTAAACGCTCCTTAGCAATCTTCAATCTAGCCACACTAATAAGCTGTTTTCATTGTGATGTGTAGAATACATTACAGTCATGACGAATATTACATTGATTATTTCAGTTATACACTTGTTTATTTCAATAAATTACAGTTCTATTCTAAACTCAGAAGTTTTCGTTTGTTGTCTTGATTGATGGATTCCGAATACATCAAATAGTCTAATCTTATTATTGGGCGCTTGAATCCAGCCTTGATTAACGCAGGCGATATGATGTCGCCGTGTTTGTATTGCTTCAGCAATTTGCACTTTGTTGCGATGAACTTGCACAGTCTCTTATTGACGTTTTCTTTCTTTGTATGAAGATTCTTGAATGACGTACAAGAGAGTATTAGATGAAAATCGTCCGGTGGTTTACCGCAATTTAGATGTTTGTTGAGTTTCAATAAGTGATGACATATCAAACCTTGTACGACAATATTGAACTTCTGCTCATTCGACATCATTACAAGAACTGGTAGAAGAAGAAAATTGTGTAGACGCTCTAGTGGAATATATCACGTGATAAGATTCTTTATGTACTTTATATTTCAACTGTTAGGTGTAATTTCAACAAATCCATAATGAATCCTGCGATATAGACTACTTGTATATAATAATTTGATCTGATTGATTTCTTGATTAATGCAATGCCCATTGCAATGATTACAATTACATCTGATCTAATGTATTTCAATTCTTCGTTAGCAAACCTAAAAAACTCCACCATCGATCTCAGCAGAAGGTATTTCAATATGTCTAAGATGTATTGAAATGATGTGATAATAGTTGTTGATTTATTAGTTGTGTCTGTTGATTTCTTAATTGATTAACAATAGTCTGAACTACAATGTTTCTCGTTTTCATTGAGTATTGTTTCCACTGAAGATAACACAATATTTCTCGCTTACTTAGATAATGTTTGTCTAAAACCAGTTTGCAGTGATATTGATGTCTCTTCGTAGATTTTTTTGCTTGCTGCTGTTTGTTTTGAGAGAATTCTTATTCTGTTCTTGAGAATCGAATAATACTAACATCTATTTGCGATAGTTGATCAATAAAAAATGTCGCAGCTGTGCAAACTTGACCAGTCCTAAGAATATTCCCCTTTGGAGGAAAGAATGTGAAAGAGAGAGAGCCCCCACCCCATAGATTGACAAAGGATGTGCGGTTTCTTCGCTTTTGGCTGTATACTGTATATATAGAGAGAGGGTGACCCAATCAGGCTCAAGTAGCAAAGATAGCTGGCTTGGTTGACTGCATGTTGTATACCTCTGTCAAGGTAATGTTTATAGTGCCTGAGTGGAGTGAAAATTATATATTGTTCGGCTAAATCAGGTCGCAAGGATGATTTTATGATAGTTCAAAAGATATATTATTTTCATTTCAATTTATTAAATTTGTAATGTTTCTTATTTGATAGTTTGTTTAGATATTATTTTCCTGCATGTGTCTGTTGTTTACCCGTTGGCAGATGTGCTGATTAGAGTGTTCCTCTGCTATTCAGTGTTAAGTTTGGGCATGTTTATCGTTTCGATAGACTGTTTTTCAATTATTTTTCCTTTGTGTACCTCTGGTTCACATGTTGGATGGTGCATTGTTTTGACTCTCTATTAGCTGTTGATCATGTTTCTCATTATTTCCTTGCGTGTATCTATTGTTTACGTGTGGATGATACGCCGTTCAAAGTGTTTCTCTGCTGTTCAGCGTTACCTCTGTGCTCGTCGCTGCATTAGATTCGTCATGTTTCTCGTTTTGATAGATTGTTTTTTTTTTCAATTATTTTTCTGTACATATCTCTTGTTTAAATGATGCACGGGTTTGCCTGTCTATTAGCTGATGATCGTGTTTCTTTTTATTTCCTTGCATGTGCGCTATTCACTTCATAAGAAATTGATTAATTGTGTCATGTTGGAATATTCAACTTAGCTTCCAATATTCTCTATTATGTGTATTGCGTTTATTCAGCTTTCTTTCTTTTGGTTGAGTTTTTCTACAAACTTAGCTTCCCATACTCCTTATTATGTGTATTGTGTTTCTTTCGTTTAATGTTTTTGATTGGGTTTTTCTTCTTCACGCAGAGTCACAACATAATTTCTGCCATTATTGGCTTTAATATATTTCATCTTGTACTTTTGTGTATGGCTGTCCTTTGTAAAGCTATACTTGCATATAAACTGTCCACTGCGCACCTGTTGAAGCGAAAGAAATTACGAATAAACTCGGCCGAGGCTGAAAATGGCGAATGAAGTCGGCCCAGGTATGACGGCACCATTGCTTGGTGCTGGTGTGCATGTTCCTGCTTCTATGGAAACCATCCACTGCTCAGCTGTTGTAACTGAAAAAATTACAAATGAAGTCCGCCCAAAGTGAAAAAATGTGAATGAATTCAGCCCAGGTGTTGTCAGTTTGCATGCCCCTACTTCCGTGTAAAATGCCCATCGCACCGCTGCTGTAGCGAAAAAATTATGAAAGAAGTCAGCCCAGGCGTAAAAATTGCCCAAGAAGAAGTCGGCCCAAGTGCGACGGTATCATTGCCTGGCTGGGATGACAGTGTGCATGTCCCTACTTGCATGTAAACCACTCCCGCGCCGCCTGAAAAATTGCGAACGAAGTCGGCCCAGGCGAAAAAATCGCAAGAGATGTCGGCCCAGGGTGAAAAATACACAACGATAAGGGCACGCCCAACCCTTCGGACCACTGGTAGGCTCCCGGACAGCCCCTCACCCGCGCACCACCCACCGCGCGCTGGGAAAAAAATTCCTGAGAGAAGTCGGCCAGGTTGCAAAATGCCCGACGGATAAACGAAGCCCTCCACCAACTCCACCGATCACTTCATAAGAACGTGATTAGTTGTGCCATATTGGAATATTGGCTGTTGTGCTTGAAGTTGCATACATCTATCAGAACTTCGTAATTAAAACTCCACTATGGTGCTCACGTATAATATTGTGAGACTTTTTATAATAAAACTTGTAATTTTGATTGTAATCATATTGATTAAAAATATCTTCTTTGATTAAATGAGCTATCCCATTTTAGGTCTGATTAATCAAAAACTTGTGTGACGACCATTACCAAAAAAATATTGTGTATGATGTGTGATACCCCTCCAATGCTATAGCATCATACTTGTAACAAGTATAACCTTTGTTACGTGTGTATCGTATTGTGTTTCTTCTGTATAAGGTTTTCTGGCTAGGTTTTTGTCATTCACACAGAGTCATAAGATAATTTCCGACACTAGTGACTTTAATAAATATATTTTCACTTGTAGTTTTGTGTATGGCTATCCTTTGCATGACTACGCTTGCATGTAAACCGCCTACTGCACACATGTTGTAGCATGAAAAAATTTGCAGTTAAAGTTGGCACAGATGGAAAAATGGCGAAAGAAGTCGGCCTAGGCTGAAAAATGAGCGAGGGTAAGCGCGGACGCAGCCCCCCCCTCGCCGATAAGCGCACGGAGAACCCTCCACCCTCGCTCCGCCAGCCGGGCGCGGGAAAAAATACGCGAGTGAAGTCGGCCCAGTCGCGACGGTGGCGCTGCCCTGGCGGGGGTGCCGGAGTCCAGCCACCTAGTAGCCTATCACAGTACTCAGTAGCCTATCACAGCAGACAGTTCCCTGTGAGCTCACAACGAAAGTGGTTGCAGAGACGCACCTCATATGGAAGGTAAGATGAGTCACGTCTATTAAGGTTATGTAAAGACAGAACCTAGACGATCACCCTGAGAAGATGTGAAATAGTATAGTTGGGAAGGGGATGTGTTGGTTAACAACACGGTGCCATGGCCTCATGTACGTTGTTGCGGAAATGGAGTGGCTATGAAGCTACTTAAGGGGACAGTCTCGTACTCGCTTACCCACTCATAAAGTTTACCATTCGATTGCCCGTTGTTAGAAATGGGGTGCTGCCAATTTACTCGACCAAGGATATCGCAGATATTAAACAAACGAATTAAGTTGATAATGGCTGCACAGCTTACCGCGATCTGTGTTAGCAACAGCGACATCTGCTTCGTCGGCCTGATGGAAAATCCGTGACTGAATGCAGAAATCGTCTGCTCTCGGACCCTTTTGCTCCAATGAGAGCAGACGACTTCCGAAGGTGCCTGGGGACGGTGGCGACGCTTCTGAGTTTCCTGTGATCAAAAGAAATACGGATGTTCTAAGAATAGGCATACACGCTGCTTTAGAACAACAACTGTGTCGATACATCAGGCATCCCCATTCTAAGTGCCAAAGGGAGTTTATTGAGATAACGGGAACTAAATAAAATCAGTTGACGCTTTATCTGCCTCGTATCGTTCTGTGCTCGAAAAGATCATGCCAAAAGGAGAGTGTGGAAATCGCTCCAACTTTCCCAGGTGTTGCTAAGTCTTTTGCCGATGACGACAAGAGTTCCTATATCTCGAAAGATGAGGAGCAAGTTGGTAACAGCTATCGGGAATCACACAATCGAAAGGGACTATTGAAGTCCTGACACGTTTATGTTATCATGTACGTTCTGCAACCGCGATTTGGGCAGCTCAAAGTAAGAGCCGTTACCGCGCGGGCTTTGAGGCAACTGCTATTCGCTCCGAGATCGAACGGTGTCGGCGCGCTGCGGAGAACGGCGAACTACAACAGTGTGGACGCGTCGTCTGCTTTTACACGTTTATTCCGCGTTCAGTGCAGTAGGTGGAGCACTGGGGAACCGAACAGTATCGTACCATCGCGGCGCGAGTGAATATACACAAGAATTACGGAAAATAACCATCAACTCCGAATATCGGTCCACGTGTTATCCACACTAGAATTGTGACAGTGTCGCCCCCTATAGGTCGATCTCACGGCGAATAGCTGTAGGCATGTAATAACCCAGACACGGCCGTGCGCTTCGCTGGCTACGTTCCAAGCATGGAGGAAGGAAAATAAGGAGGGAGTGTGACGCCATTTTGCACGATTCCGGAAGTTTGGGTGAGGAGAAGCAACTGGGACAAACAATTCTCCTCTCCCAGCTCTCTAGCATCTCGCCGGGCGCCACAAAACGCCATCCACGCCGGCAGCTGCCCCAGTTTGTTTGTCCCAGTTGTGGCGAAGTCTCACCGCAGATTGGCTGCCTCCAGTCACCTGATCGATATGGCGTCCTCATGATGCGTACTATATGTCGTCACTTCCACTACACTTTTGTGATTCGGAAAGAAACGGTCGTGCTCCCTCCTTAGTTTTCCTTCCTCCAAGATTCCAAGTGAACCAACGAAAAGGAGTGTGAGCGTGGCTGCAGCCAGCCGTTTATTTAACAAACAGAAACCAATGGTAGATGAAGGATGATGAGTGTGATGTGATTATCAACCAGCGTGGACTTATGGCCACCTAGTTCCCCTCAAATCGGCAGATGTGCGGAAACTTGAAATTCATATTCATCAGGGTATATTCAGCCCGCAGTCCCTCACAGGAACTGTTTTTATGGCTCGATATGGGTTTGGTGAGAGGGTTTTAATGCTGACGGCGCCCTGCTTTAGAAGTTGTTTTTCAAGAAACACATTTGAATTTTTGTTTAAATAATGAGCGCCTCCCACTCATTCACACGGTGTGCAGCCTCTAAGTGGTATGGGACAGATCCTTGTAAAAAAGAAAGTTCTTCGAATGGTGCACCCGTTCGCGAACTACTTAGCCCGGGGATTTAACTGAGACACCATGTACATACCTCAAATACATGAGCGCAGATCAAATATAAACGAGGTTTTGATTTTATACTTTCTTTATTTGTAGTAAGAAATCAACCAAGTGTGCATTATTTCTCTACAGAATCTCACGATATAGAAATTCATTTTTCCCAGCGGGTCGGTAGCTTTTTGATTCCCTCTTCATAGAAAGAAGTGGGTTGCGTCAGCAGCTAGTTGCGCGCAAACTCCTCCACTTCGTCGTCGTCTTCGAATCGTTGGTCTCTCAGAGCTTCTTTGAAACTGAAACATCCGAACTGGTCCAAACAGGTGAAAGTCACAAGGTGATAAGTGAGGGCTATATAGTGTCGTTCAAGTGGCGACCAGCCCATTTCCCTTAATTTTTTACGTGTGACGGCTGCAGTGTGGGGTCTGGCGTTGTCATGCAGTTGAATCACTTTACGTGTTGGTTGGTGACGCCTTTGCTACGATAAGCAAGTTTAACCTCACTCAAAGGTTCACTGTAATATGCAGCGCTGATGGTGCAACGATCATGCAAGAAATCAATGTACAAAATGTCGCCCTGGACAAAAAAAAAAAAAAAAGCAAAGAGAAAAGGGGCTGCTTCATCTTAATTGCTCCACTACATGCTTGTTTATTCCGATTCGGGCACGTAGTGGTGTACCAAGTTTCATCTCAGGTAAAAGTGCATTCTAAAAATGCGTCCCTTCTTGTGCAAACCGCGCTGATAGCCGCTCACACACATGGAAACACGCCAACTTCTGTTCTGCAGTCAAAACACGTGGGACCCATCGGGCAGACATTTTACGGAGTCGTAGGTCCTTTGTGATTATGGATTGAGTACTTCCATAGCTTATGCCTACCTTAGTGCAAATTTCGGAAACCTTCAAACGTCGTTTGCCCTCCAGAAGATCATGAATGGCTTGAATCTTCTGCTTTGTAATGCTCGTTCGTGGGCGACGATTATGGCTTTCGTTTTCAACCTCGTCACGGTCTTCCACAAATTACTTATGCCAGGCAACCACACGCGGCCTTGACAGTGTATAATCCCTGAACTGTGCCGGCAATCTGTGCAGAATTTCGGTCGATTTTACACCCCCACGAGCAAGAAACTTTATAACAATACGTTGCGCTATCGATGGGTGTACCTCTTTTTAGACGTCGTACGACGGTCTACTGAAAAAATATAAAGAGACCGGCCAGTTTCTCACGTGACTACTGTCCCACCTACCTAGCACGTGCACAAGCGGCAGCGTGCGCCAACTGACAGAACACGGTCTACAACACAAGCCTCATTTATATTTGAACCACCCTCGTATTCAGCGTTGACTAATAGTTACCAACAAGCGGTACAGAGTCAGGAAATATCGACAGTCGCCCTAACAGCTTTATTTGGGTGTTGATTGAGATTATTCATTCGTACTCGTGACTTGTCAAGTGACACAGTACAACGCGCATACATGTAAATGTTATGAAGCACATGCTACCTATTTGCATACTTGCAGTTTGGCTGCATGTTTAATATACTTAGGCTCACAGTTCAGACCTCCTGGTTTTCATTATTTTACATTTTACGTGAATACATGTACCTTGTAACAACACTAATTTAACTATGACTGATTACATGGAGTATTTCCTCGCTTGGGCTGCGGGACACACCAGCCCACAGCATGTGGGTTGATATGATTTGATGAGCTGGGATAGTTGTCTCTGCAGAGAATGCAAAATCATCTCGTGCTGTAATCTGTGAATTATTTAAAGGGTGATTCCATCTCAACTCAGGCAGAGTGGTGCGGACACCGTCACTGATTTCCTTTGAAAAAATATATATTGTACCGCAACACGCATGCACAGAATAGCAATACATATTTTGGCTCTATGTGTCGTGATCCCTCAGAAAACAAATGCGAAAAAAATTTCAATTTATTCCTCGCCAGCAGACGGTACCAAACTATAGATTTTTTTGCGCAATATGTCTGGTACAACGGCTTTCAGCCTGCGTAAACAGCACGGGTCAATTTGATCTTGAATTAAAAACCGACAAAGTTGCCACAAAGTTCAGATTTTGGTCATATTTGTCTTTACACTGCACTCATCCTATGCACGCCATCGAGATATGTGAAGTACCGGCGTGTAGGTCGAAGCGTGCTCTTTAAATTGATATCAAATTTGCATGTCTGCACCTTGCCCCGTTTTGGCGAGACGGTGTAGAGTACAGCTATGCTCTCAAATATTTTTTTTTTACTCTCGTTGCTCAAAAACCCACCTCCGATTTCCTTCATATTTTGTAGTTATATAGCCCAGGCTATGGCCTACTTGGATGTGCGGAAGGTTCCCTCTCAACCCAACTCGGTATAGCACGCAACAAACATGGTTTGCGGAGCACACGATATGCGTACATCTCGTTCGGGAGAACCGCGCTAGAGAGTCAACAGGATTATTGGCGTCTGCTAATTCCGACATTTCCGGTCTTGAATGACAGAGCTCAGGATTCAGACCTACCGCAAATCGTGTGCCTCGTTTTTCCCGCATTCAAATCTCAGTACCGTGCACGTGAAGTTCAGCGACGTTCTGAGTCGGTGGCTTGTGTTTCCAACATGAACATTAAGTATAGTACGGATCGCGTGTACTTTGCCGACTATGCGGTGCTATCGTAATCAAACTAAGCCAAAAAATCGAGAAGGCTACGATTTTGTTTTTAGTAGCAAGTCCCCTAGAAACATACCGAGCCTCGAAAAAGGGAGTATGACAGACATACAGTTTCCGAGTAGAACAGCCAGGGTAGAAAAGAAACATTAACGGCAGCATCCAGCCAGGTTATACCTCAGAACCATAGGTGGGGAGTAACGCGTTACAAAGTAGTGCGTTACCGGTAACGCGTTACAATCGAGTAGTGAAATATGGTAACGCATTACATTTGGGAGAAAAGTAATGAGTAACGTAACGTCATTACATTTTTAATAACTAACGCGTAACGGCGTTATGCGTTACTGAGTGTTCGGGAACATTGCTTCATCGTCGAAATTTGAATGCTTGAGCGAGGACCGTGCCTGCAGAATCCGGGAAAATCCGCGATTTTTTCTATTCATCTGGAACAATGAGAAGAAGGTCACATCGACACCCACGAAGAACGCAAAAGAAGTGTTATTGACCTACCCTGGTTGAGATGTCACCTTTGCTTACCACCTCTAATTTTCACTCCCTCTGGTATTTTTCGGACGAATGGGGCAAAAGCGGCAGAAAAATAGCCTCTACCTGAACAAGTAACAAAGTACCAAGGGATTGGCTGTTTGGATTTGTACTGTGTGAGATAAAAGTTCACCGTCTCTATCAACCTTGACAAGGAGCACTCACTGGTCATTAGGCGTCCTCTCAGCCCAACGGGCGAAGCTCACAGATGAAAATTTTGAACATCAACTACCTCTGCGTTACAATAAATCGCACATGTAAGTTATGTTCATGCGTGACCCTTGTTTGTGCCCAACATTGCTTGTATTAATTTGCGGAATGCACTTATGTGATTCAGCCAAAAATGGTACATATGATAAGCAAAACCTCATGAAGTAATGCAAAAGTAACGGCATTACTTATCAGAAGTAACGGCGTTAGTAACGCGTTACCTACTACCGCAACAGTAACGAATAACGTAACGCGTTACTTTTTGAAAAAGTAGTGAGTAACGGTAGTGCACTACAAAATAAAAGTAACTTCCCCACCTATGCTCAGAACTTACGTGATCTGTATTGTCGTTATTCTGGAAGATATTGTGTACAAATAAACCAGTACTTGACGACTCACTGCTTAAAACGTGAATAGTAAAACAAGGCATCAAGCTGCCCGGCATTCCCAATTTGTTGCGTGCTACCCTGAATTGTGCTGAAAGGGAACCTTCCATTTCGCGGAAACATGTCGGTCATATGTCACTACCAAATATGAAGGAGATCGGAGGTGGGGTTTTTGAGAGACGAGAGTCCAAATAATCATTCCAGATTCCAGCGGCCGCGTGCACTGCCATACATTCTTCCTTCTTTGAGCCCCAGTATGTTTCTAGAGAACTTGCTTCTAATGACAAAAGGGTCTCTCGATTGTTTGGCTTAAGATGGCTACCATTGCAGCGAGTAGTCGGCACAGCACACGCGATCCCTGATGTACTTGGTGTTCATGTCGGAAACTGAAGTCACCGACTCAGAACGTCGCTGCACTTCACGTGAACGGCAGGGAAATTCGACTGTGAAAAAAATGAGTCGGAAAGACTATTGCTAGCACGCGATTTTGCGGTAGGTCTGCATCCTGAGCTCTATCATTGAAGGCCGGAGACGTCGGAAATAGCAGACACAAATAATCCTGTTAACTGTCTGGCGTGGTTCTCCCGCATGAGATATATATCGTGTGCTCCGCACACCACGTTTGTTGCTCGCTATTCCGAGTTGTGATGAGAGGAAACCTTCCACTTTTTGCACACATGTAGGCCCATGCTATACAACTACAAAATATGAAGAAAATCGGAGGTGGCGTTTTTGAGAAACGAGAGTCCAAAAAACCAAATTTTTGAGAGCATAGCTATACTCTACACCGTCTCACCGAAAGGGGTCAAGGGAGAGACATGCAAATTTCATATAAATTTAAAGAGCACGCTTCGACCTACACGCCGGTACTTCATATATCTCAATTTCGTGCATAGCAGGAGTACAGCGTAAGGACAAATACGACAAAAATCTGAACTTTGTGGCAACTTTGGCGATTCTTAATTGAAGATCAATACAGAACTGACCCGTGCTGTTTACGCAGGCTGAAAGCCGTTGTAGCTGACACATTGCGCAAAAAGAATCTATAGTTCGGGACCGTCCGCCGGCGGAGAATAAAATGTAAAAGTCGCTCCGTCTGAAAGCTCCGCCGCCGAGTCAATTTCTTTCTTTTTTTTCTCTTTTTTTTTCTGGCAGACCACAACACATAGAGCCAAAATATTTATTGCTCCTGTGTGCATGCATGTTGCGGTACAATATATATTTTTTCAGTGGAAATCGATGATGGTGTCCGGACCACCCAGCCTGAGTTGAGATGAAATGGAAAGGTATATGCTGTAGCTGCATTTCCTTTCCAAAACAGAGCAGATACGCCCTATTCCTTTTCTTCCGAAGATCCGCAAACTCGGGGGTCCTGTTCGCATCTCAGTCGCAGTGAAAGGTGATCTATCTAAGTTTAACTTGATTTCAGATATATCCAACAATGAAGTGAGAAATGCCTTGGAGTATTAAATCGCTATCAAGGTAATGTCCGTGTTTCTTACTGCTTTGGTTTGATGCATGCATTGTAAGCGAAGCTTGGGCAGTAAAACGCTATCATTTTGTGTCTCCTCGCAAATAAAATGCTCCGTGCAACCTTCAGCCTGGGACCCTTCGCGGACACTCATGCAACAAGACCTCCAAAGAACACATTGTCATCCTTGGGATAACCTAAGAGTATCATTCACAGACGGGGTGACACCCTCAGGAGAGTCAAATCTGATCCTTAAATCGTCCTCAATGTGTCAATATGGCACTATACCGCGTCCCCACAGTATACTCAGAATGTCCACGGGCCGTCCTTCAGGACAATTTTAAGACAGTGTGATGGCACATTAGGCGATCGCAGATCAGGACACACTGCAGTCGTTCAACGAGTCACTGGAACGTTGAGACGGAAAAAAGCTCTGCCCCAGAGACAGAAGTATGCACAGGAGAAGCGCGGTAGGATTGAGTGCAAAGCCAGGAAAGCCCTGGAAACTTCGTTTGGCATACCGATGGCATTCACTTCAGGAGAGTCATGGCCTATCACCGCGGAAGATTACGAATCCCTGCTTCAGGAGCTGAGGAAGAAATATTCGGTTGAACAGAGCCAATCAAATAAGGTCATGATCCTAACGTTGGCCCCATCGTCGTGGTCGAGGCAACAAACAATGCAATTTTTTTAGCTTCGGAACGTCTTGTTCGCCGAGCACGACAAATTAGAAACACGATGCACGTCCTGAACGAGCCATCTTCAGTGCGAGGAAGGGCTCCGTTGTCCCTTGTGACCAAGGAATCAATTGAGAAGTTTTACCAAGATGATTTCATATCCTACTGCATACCAGGACAAAATGATGTTCTCAAGGGTCATCAGAAGAGGCTCATGCTTACAGGCTTGAAGGAAGCATTTGTCATATGGAAAGCAAGCAACCCAACTCTAGAAGCTGGATTTTCTACATTTGCATCCTTGAGGTGCCCCAGGTGCGTGCTTTCTGGAGACCCAAGAACGCATTCAGTCTGTGTGTACTCTTATCATCAAATGATGCTTCATGCTGCGGGAATCCAGGAAAACTACAAAGACCTTTTGCGGCTAATGGTCTGTGCCATCGACAAGGAAGAGTGCATGCTAGGATGATGCACCCAGTGCCCGGGGTTGGAACCTCTACGCGCCAAACTCACTGAGAAGCTCGGCCATGCTGATGAGTTTCAGGACACCATCACATTTCAGCAGTGTGTGCATCGCGATAGAGCATCACTTCAAACAGTACTTCTTCGCGTAGAGGAATTTTCTGAGAAACTGATTCTTGAACTAAATTCACTAACGAGACGTCACTTCGTCAGTTCGTCGCAGTCGGCTTACTTGCGACAGCTCAAGGCTGACCTTCCCGTCAGTGAAGCGATTCTTCAACTGGATTATTCAGAAAACTACTCCTTTCTGGCACAAAATTCACCACAGTTGTTCTACTGGAATACTTCCCAGGCAACTGTGCATCCCATAGTGGTGTACTTTCGCTGCCAATCTCACCCAATCTTGCAACATTTGTCTTACGTCATTATTTCCGAATACCTGACTCACGACAACGCTTCTGTACACTTGTAGCAAAAGAAGTTCCTACAGCATTTCCTACCCGCTCACGCACACATAAAAAAGTTGCACTATTTCTCGGACAGCACTGCTTCTTAATATAAGAACAAAAAGGATTTTGTGAACCTTTGTTTTCATGAAGAGGATTTTGAAATATCGGCAACATGGAACTTTTTTGGTACGTCCCATGGGAAAGGTGCATGCGATGGGATTGGCGGAACTGTTAAGCGGCTGGCGACAAAGGCGAGTGTGCAGAGGCCTTTTGGTTGTCAGATATTAAATCCACGGTATTTATTCCTTTGGGCTGAAGAAAGCCTTCAGAACATATCGCCCATATTGGTGTCCTTTGGAGATGTATCGGCGGAGCAGACTGCGTTGCAGGATCGCTATGAAATGGCTCGAGCCATTCCTGGAACGCGAAAACTTCATTACTTTGAAGCCGTCTCAACTAACACAGTGAAGGTACGTGTGATATCAGCATCCACCGAAGAAAAACTTCACACTTGACTACGACAAGTACAAGCAAGCGCACCTTAGCATGTCAGGAAAGACTATATCACACGTGCTGGTTGACCATTGACTGTGTATATGCAAATGTCAATGTTTTCTGTGTATTTTGTGTGTGACATAACACTGTGTGTGTTCTGTGTCCCATATTATATCAAGATTACCTTGAATCTGTACAGTTTGCATGCTTATTCTGAGAGAGAGGGAGAGAGGCAGTGCAAAAGCGTACCCGATTTATTACCCTTTTGCTTATTTTTTGCGATGAGGCAATTTCCGTGTCGCATACCGCATCGTCTACCAACATGATCAGACAATATCAAAATCAGCGCGTCTCGGACAAACAGACAAACACCGGTGACGTTTCAAGTCTTACAAGTTGAAGAGGGTGGGCGCGCGGAGCGTGCGCCCGCTTGCATCTGGGACAGAGATTTGAAAAGTTATTACAAAAAAATAAAAAAGCACCGTGGAGATTTTTTTTATATTTTGAAGTGGACAGGCTGAGTTTTAGCTTTGACGGCATGTCGGTATCACGATGGGAACCTCACCTTTTGTTCCTTCCAATATTGGCAATTTTCGAAAATTTGCGTATTGCCCGCTATATTTCGCAGCCTTCTCCTTTAACTGAAGGAATGAAATTTTTTCTACACGTTAACCATGTCCACATCTATCAGGACACCAAATTTTATACTTGTGCGTACTTCCAGTGAATGGGGAAAACATGCCAATCATGCGACAAAAACGCAACAGTTATAGCCTGTGGCGCGCCTTAAATACACGTTGTCACCCGAATTTTTTCACTTAGAACTAAGGGGCAGAGCTTCCGGATCAGTCTGGAAGTGACAAGCCTCAAATAGCTTGAGCCGCTCCGTGCGGAGAAGCCATTAAACGCACCCTACTTTTTGGCTCTCCCGCAGACTTTATCGCCGCCTCGCGTGAAAGCCGCGTGGAATTCCTCTGAAATATTTTTGTGACATTCATAGTTCAATGATACGAAGTAGTGAAAAAAAAATATTATCAAAGTCCGGGGGGTCGGGCCACGATTTTGGGACGGTTCTTGTGGAATGACCCTGTTACTAGCATACTTCTTATACAGTAACAATGGCAGCATCAACGGAAATTATTCAAGTGTTACTTGAATTCTGCGGCGGCATCACCAGCCAGCACATCAGCAAGCCGTTCGTGCTGTTGCCAGAAACATTTTTTATTCCATTTTGCGCATTTTTTAGGCAGCTTTTCATATTGAATCACATTCCAATTCTTCTCTCCAGCAATCGGAATTCGTTCTGTGTCAGTTCGGAAATCCACAGGTACCATTTCCGAATCTGCAGTACAAGAAATATCAGACTGGTGGGTGAAGGAAGACCTTTTTTTTCTTTTTTTCTTCATTGCGCATCTTCTGAGACCCGTCTTTCCTTCACCCCCAATGTGAGAGGGGGAAGAGCACACTGTTAGCACATAGTTACTGAATGCCGGTAGGAGTCGAAACGGATCCATGCCAGTGGGAGTCAAATGACTCCTCTTGATGGCATCACATGACCCCCTGCCTTGATGGAGTCATAGTGACTCCAGGAGGGGTGGTTATATATGTGGCAGGGTTTGACTCCCATATTTTTTATAGTGTATAAGAAACCAGACCGAGACAAAGGAGAAAGATTTATAATATGTAATAAATAATATTGACTTTGTGTAAAGTAACCAGCGCTAAGGACGTAGGCATGTAGAGGGGGAGAAACGCACGCTGGCCGCGTATCCGGCGCTGGGTGCGCATCCAGTGTGCATTTGTCTCCCTCTACTCCCCTTGTCTACGTCTTTACCCTTGTTACTTTACACTTAGATAAATCCAACCCAAAGACCAAAGGCCCAAATTTTTACTCGTCTATAATATGTGCTTTTTTATCTCTCTCACATGCAAAGAAAAAATCATTCCAGGCTTTGCTGCAGTGATGACCATGGAGCACCATGTCGCCCCGGATGACAGTACCTCTGAAGAGCGCTCTAGTCAGAACACCACGTCCATCATTCCCTATTCAAGGCCTCACTCCCCAGATTATGCAGTGATATCAGAGAGAATAAGGTCTTTCAACACCTATCCTGAAAATGCTGGAGGAAACCGGGAAAACATGGCAAGAGCTGGATTTTTCTACACTGGTATGTAGTATGGAATGGACACACACTGCCGCCAACTCACAACTTCGTCTAAACATGATTTAATTAGCAATTAGAGCTAATTGGGACTCCCCACATTAATCAGCACCCTTCAAGGGGCCCTATCCTGGTCAAAGTAATCTACCTCGATTACTTGAAATTTCTTCTGTCATTGGTGCACAATCGAAAAAGGCGTGAATATTAAAAGTGGTTGACACCTTCTATCAACCAATCGCCCCACGTGTTATCTTGGAAAGCGACCCGCCTTATCGGTGTTTTCTCCTGAGAATCCGAAGACCACACCTGTGATCTGCCTGCCCTGCCTTGTTGCTTCGGTTCTTAGGTGTCGGAAACAGAAAACTCTACATGCGTAAAACTGAATTTCGTAGAAAATGCGTGGAAAAGCACGCTCGTAATTTCCTTTTTTGCTGTTTGTCATTTTTCTTGACGTACAGGTGTGCAAGACGGTAATGTATGTGTGACACCGTGATTGTACTTGGCATTTATAATTCGGTATGTACCCGTGAGATGGCGCTGATGGCACGCAACAAAACTGACAAAACGATAAAAGCGCGAAGGATCATTGCGAAGGGTCGAACGGTCAGTGTGGCGCGAGCCGTAAACGCGTTTATGAGAAATCGGTTCGTCCTTTAAATCTTGAGCTTTATTTATGAGCTTTTCTTTATATTTTTCTGTGTGTTCGTGTGCTCGATATGCGAAATGATAATTCGCATTTCAATATGCTTCTTTTGTTCGTGAGCTGTGGGGATGGTAATGATACCGCAAATGAGCATTGATAGTTTTACTCAAGAAACAGTGAACTTTCATCGATGAGTTTTTTGTATGCACACCGCTACGTTGCAACTGATTGTACGACGTACGGCTCGGACGACGCTTCGAAAAGCCCGCCGCTTCCACGCATACGATGCCGCGATCGGCGCAGAGAAACGGTGTTACGCGGTGCTTTTTTCTCATTATTAAAGACAAACGAAGAAAGACATGAATTTTTTGTTGTGACGAGCACATACAGACTTTATACAACACAATAAACGGAAATGCGCATGCGGACCTATCGCGAAACCCATCGCCGCTCAAAGTAATCGACCCTCTTTCGCTAGATTACTTTTCAGCTTTGAAACTAATCTTTTACGTCATTGTTACGTCAAAATGACGTAGGGTCGCGGTCCGAGATTAGGGCCGAGAGGCTGCGAAGGAAAACTAGGTATAAATTTCAATTGAAACGGGCGGGATTTAAGGGCGGAGTATTCCGTGGCAGCCCCGCCCTACAGCTTGTGACGTAAAGTAATCGAGGTCGATTACTTTTGACGAGGATAGGGCCCAAGGAGTCATTACACTGATTGGAGAGCATCTAACTCGTGTCCAGACCAGTTGTGAGTAGATGGCAACCTGTGTCCATAAAAAGAAAAAAAAATAGGTAGAAATAGAGAAGAGAGATGGAGTTTAGTTGAAGATCTACGACGCCATCTTGAAGAAAGGAATCCGGAGCGGCCGCTGACAATTGCTGGGCGACCATCGCAAAGCATTGCAATAGGTGGCGCCACCATCTTTATTATGACCACAAGTTCTGGACATCTGGTGACAACAGCTGTGACATCATCATGGCATGTCTGGGCAAGTTAGGACAGCTCTGGACATGCAAGGAGAACAACACTCGTAATACAGAGGCTGTGAAAGCAAGAGTAAATATGCTAACCATCAACAGCTAACAACAAAAAGAATTAGTTACACAACAAATGGGCCCACCACAACAGCAGTCACAGGAGCGCAGAACGATGCATTTGCTCCATCCGACAGCCAGGCACGGAACTGAATCGTAACGCTTTTTCTGCTCTATAAAGTCGCGCATCTGCATCCCCTAGCAGTTACTCTCTCAACTAATTTTATGACAAAATTATTAAGAACCACGCTAGCGCTACTTTCTGTAAGAGAACCGTTCTATTACGCCATGGCCTCTAAAATCACTTTATTCTCCTCTTTTTCTCCACGTGTTCCCTCGTCCTTCCGTTGATGGCTACATAGGCGGGGGGGGGGGACTTGATCACTCCTGTGATGATATTTGAAGACATTGCCGATGGTAGCTAGACGAAAGTGCCCATTGGAATGGTTGTATGCAATTGTCTTTAGCATTCCTTGTTTGTGTGCAGTCTGCACCACTTGTACAGGGCCAATTAACGATGTCTGGGCACCAGGAAGGCCTGTCCGAACCATGACGAAGTCCCCGACTTGCACATCTGGAATCTTTGCGCTGTGGCGGCGGTCGAAGGACTTCTTCATAGCCTGCCGGTATTTCAGTTGCTGAGTAGGCGTATTCCGCTTTTCTGTCAGGCAGAGGTCGTTGCTTATTCCAAGTTCTTTGTCTGCCTCAAGGATAGGTGAGTCGCCATGTAGAGCGTAGTGCGGTGAACAGCCTATTCCTTTGTGATGCGAGCGATTGTGATGTTGCGTGGCGGCAGCGAGACATGGTTTCCATCCGCCAGGAAAGTTGGGGTACAAGTGGATGAATTGCTTGATGTCTCGTATCGCACGTTCGGCCATACCGTTTGCTGCAGGATGGTATGGAGCAGTGAACTTCAGGCGAATGCCCCTTCTTTGGGCCCACGACGACAGGCGCTTGCTTATGAATGCCGGCCCATTATCACACACGATTACTTTGGTTTTCGCAAACATTCGTCTTTCCATAAGTGTTATGACGCTGTTGCTGTCTTCGCCTCCAGGACGGGTGGCGGCCATTCTTGTGCACTGGTCTATAGCGAGGAGGAACGACTGCGTCTTCCTAACACCTTCTGCCTTTTCTTTAGCTCGGCGAAGTCAATGTGCACTACCTCGAAGGGCTTTTCCGAGTGATCCGGTAAGACCATCTCGTCCGTTCGCTGACGGTACTTGAATTTATATCGCTGGCACCTGTCGCAGGAGCGCACGTATTCTTTGACGTCCTGCTTCATTCTAGGCCACATGAAGCGTTTGTTAATTTTATGGTAAGTCCGCCAGACTCCATCGTGGCCACCAGACGCTGCACTGTCGTGGTACAACTGCAAGATCCTAGGGCGAAGCGTTTCTGGGACTTCAAACCGATGGCCCTTTTTACGTAGATGTTCTGTTCCTTCCCACAGGCGGATGTTGTAAACTGCATTGGTCAAGTGGACTTCTAGGCCCAAGCGAGATAGGGCGTCAGCTTCAGTCAGCTCCTTTCCCGGCTTGTAGCGTACGTCCATGTCGAAATGCTGAAGCTCTGATGTCCACCGTGCTAGTCTCCCTTTTGTGTCTGCAGAGGTAATGATATGGGCTACCGGCTGATGGTCGGTGTATAGCGTGAACCTTCCTCCCTCCAGGAATGTTATGAAATACCGGACTGCTTGAACAACAGCGAGCAGTTCTTTCTCTGTGGTGCAGTAGTTTCGTTCAGCTGCTGTGAAGGTGTATGAATAGTATCCGATGACTGTACGCTGTTGGGCTCGGCACTTTGAGACGTCACGCTGGTACAAAACTGCGCCAGTGCCATATTGGGATGCGTCGGTGCAAAGTTCAAATGGGAGCCGGAAGTCAGGGATGGAAAGGACGGGATTAGAAGAAATGGCTTCCAGTATGTCTTTGTACGTGGCTTCACACGTGCTGGTCCAGTTGAACGAAGCGTCCTTCTACAGAAGTGTGGTCAGACATTTCGTCCGTTTGGCATAATCCTTAATGAAAGCTCTAAAATGACCAGCAATGCCGAGAAACACTCTTAGAGAATGGGTGTCATGCGGCGTTCGCAGGCTCTGGATTTTCTGTACGGAATCTTGCTTTTTCTTGTTTTAGTGTGCCCGTCAAAGACCCTGCCGAGGAACACAGCACTTGATTGAAAGAACACGCTCTTTTTAAGGTTCACTTTAAGTTTGGCTGTACTGAGCAGGTGGAGGACTTGTGTCAAATGGACGTTATGTTCCTCCGGTGATCGGGAGTAGATCAGTATGTCGTCGTGAGCGAACTTTCCAATGCAAGGTTCGAGGACAGAAGTCATAAGCTTCTGAAACCAGCCCGAGGAGTTCTTCCACCCAAAAGGCAGCCTGTTATATTCGTACAGGTCAAATGGAGTGATGAAAGCGCTGAAGCGTTTCGTGTCCGCCGTTAGAGGAACCTGCCAAAAGCCTTTACAAAGGTCTATGGTGGAGAAAACCATGCTGCCGCCCGTGTCGTTAATGATATCATCCACCCGAGGCATGGGAAATGGAAACAGCTCGGTTTGCTTGTTAACGAGTCTGTAGTCCGTACACAAGCAAAAAGATCCATCCGCTTTCGGGGCTATAGTGATAGGCGACGCAAAGGTAGAAGTCGATGGTCGTATAATACCTGCGTCTAGCATCTGCTGTAACTCACATTTGAGCCATTCCTTCTTCTCTCGTGTCATGTTGTATGGCTTTCGTCGCACAGGAGTTGAATCGACCAACTCAAACGGTACGTGCAGTGCGGGTGTCGCCGTTGGGTAACCCGACAGTGAGATGAGCTCAGGGTAATGCTTAGCAACGTCTTCCCTTGTGCGGACGTGAGGGGAAGCTAATGTCGTTTGGCATTTCGATTGGTCTTCTTCTATGCCAACTGTATCGTCCCAGTATACGTTGAGTCGAAGTCGCTTCATGTCGGGACGGGACAACAAGAGGTCGTAGTCGACTCCTTCAATGACCAATGCCTCCGTTGCTATCTCATTGGAAGATAACCGAAGTGTGACTTGCGCCCACTGATTAAAAATTCTAGTGGTACCGTCAAACGCTTTGATTTTTACATGCTTTCCTGTAGTTAGCTCTTGTGATTGTAGTAGGCGACGGTTCACAATCATAACAGATGACCCACTGTCTACAAGTGCTTGAACTTCCGTGTTGTTAAGGAGAAGATTGACGTACAAGAGTTTGGAATTATTCAGGTAAACAGTCTCGGTATTTGTCCGAGGGTGGAGACCGTCACCCTCATTTATTAGTTTTTTTATCGTCTGTTCCTCGGTCGCTGCCATTCTGATCCTCAACAAGGGCTGCCGTTGAATAGCGTGGCTGAGGGGCGCGCTGCGGCTGAAACCTCCTGAAATCTTGAGAGTTTCTGTGATGATCCATCGAACCCGACGTCGGTTGAGCTGGGGGCATTTGACTCCTGATGCCCAAGTTCCGGATACATTGCAAGAGCTCTTCGGGGTTCTGGGGCGCGCGGATTTGTGTCAGCTGTCTGAGATCCTGAGGAAGACCATGCTGCACCAGTGCCACGACTGCAGAATTCAACCCACATTTCAGTAAAGTCGGCTGCGCCAAATTGTAAGAGAACCGTTCTATTACGCCACGGCCTCTAAAATCACTTTATTCTCCTCTTTTTCTCCACGTGTTCCCTCGTCCTTCCGTTGATGGCTACACTTTCGTTCCCAAGGCAGAAGAAGATAGAAAATGGCGGAGATGCCTGGACAACAGCAACCAGCACCCGACATGCATGAAAGCGTGCATGAAAGCCGCAAACAAAGCGGGGGCAAAGTTGGCGAAAAAATTAGTTACACAACAAATCAGCCCACCACAACCGTAGTCACAAGAGCGCAGAACGATGTGTCTGCTCCATCCGAAAGCCAGGCACAGAACTGAATCAAAATGCTTTTTTCTCCTCTATAAAATCACACATCTGACCCTCTTGCTGTTACTTTCTGAACTAACTTAATCGCAAAATTATTAAGAATCCCTCTAGCACTATTCCCACTCAGATCAAGGGTGCAGCAGCACTAGAGTCATCGTCAAGACAAAAATGATCAACATGAATCTTTCTCATCCAAAAAGAAAAAATACAAAGCACCAACAAAGAAAACCATGCAAGTTAGGGCATGTCAGGAGCACTGTTACACGAGGAAAAATTGCACGAGCGCTGGGCAACAGAGGAAAGCAAACGTTTGAACAGAGTGAAAAAGACACTCACCATCATCGGACACGTACACTGCATTTCCTCATTGTAAGTCTGCTCGACACAAAATCCACCACAATCGTCACACACCATTCACCAGTGACGAACCACACATACGCACCCCATCAGAGGCAAACAGAATCCCACCGAAGCTATGCTCTTCCACTAACGGCCAACGCAATTGCTAGGAACAGAATTAACGCGTCCACACCCGTCAGTGTCCAAGAAAGAAGTGAATCCTTGCGCCCACTGCAGGCTTTGCTCACTGGTCGTGACGTCATCCTATTGTCTCAGGGCTACAATATATTTTCCACTAATGTCCAACCTAACTGCCCTGGACCACCTGAAACAATAGAGCCGTGGCATGACGTCATCACCCAAGCATCCAGCTGCATGGTTCAAAGACGGGTACGCTCTAGACAGGGGACCTGTTATTTATTGAATCACTATCCCAAGATTATTTCCCTTATTCTACTATAATGATTACATAGAAAACAGATAAAGTATTGCACAAAAACACCACCCATGATTGGTGATTGTAGGAATTAAGCATTTCATTCCTAAAGTCTCATTAAATTACGAATACAGGAAAAAACTAAATATCCTAACATCGTCAATGGCTACATACAACGAGCTAATCGAGACATGTCCGTACCATCCGAGAGCCAGGCAGATAACTTAATAATGATGCTTTGTTCCTCCTGAATAAAGCCAGACAACTGTCCCCCTTGCGGCTACTCTCTGAACTAATTGAATCGCAAAATGATTAAGAATCGTCCTAGCTCTACTCCCATTCAGGGTAGCACTATCGACATCGTCAAGACAAGAATGTTCCTCGTCAAAAAGAAAAAAATGCAGCACTACATGTACAAGGAAAGCATGACAGAACAGGTCTGGGCATGTCAAGACATTGCTTAACGACCACTGTCACACCAGGAAAACTCGCATGTTTGTCGTATGGCAAGGGGGGGAAGTGAAGAGAAGCACTTGAACAAAGCAGAAAACCAGTATCAAACTATTTCTAAACACACACTCCTCTTATTCAAAAACAATGCTCATCGTAATCCCTCCAGGACAATGCACACCATCGACCGACCTCCCATTTTCTGCCGCTGAACGATTCTACAGTAATGGTCACTGCATTGTTAGAGACACTTGAAACACTGTGCGACGTCATCACATCCTGTCTGAAGAAGGCAGCGGCAAAGAAAAACACTCCTATTATTTATTGAATCGCAAGGTTATTTCCTTTTCCCGACTCTTAATGATGTTCACTTTTACAGTAAAATTCAACAAAAAAGCGCCGTGTATATTGCGATTTTCACTCCAAAGATTTATCATGGTACTTTCAATCATTAGACTCACAACACCAGTAAACTACCACTGCTTTTTAAAATTATAATAATTGAGGCACTGGAACACTCAACATCATCACCAGGCTTATGTAATACATGACGCTTTCTATGCTCGTATACTCGTCTGAGGCTATTCCTGCGAGCAAAAGGGCGGGAAAGCCTGGGGGCAAAGTTCCATTCGCGCTCGATGGAGGACTAGACAGAAGATATATGATGTGATTGCATTCCTACTATATTAATGATTATTGCATTGCAGTTTAGAAAGACTATCACAAAAAGTCCGTACTATGCTCAACTATAATTTAGGAGCCTTAAAATTCTGCTTTCTATGGAAACTATAATCGTCCTGTTACTTGGATCACTATCAATCAAGCGCCCATATTTTTTCTGTCTTCCTCTATTTCTGCATTGTCATGCAGTGAAGCAGGCTCGCATCCAAAATAATTAATTTACACTGAGGGTGGCGTGCTAGGAATTGCTGTCCTGCGCTGAGATGCAAGCATTTCTGCACTAATACCGATAACTGCGAACAGCTGACTTCTTCAACAGACCGAGCTCCTAATGACATCTAACAAACAAAAACATACAAACACTCTTCTCACGAATTCGTCTTTACCATGCTGCTTTCTTCTGCGTAAAATCGGTGCAAAATGGAAAGGACAATAAAAAATTTTGCGCACTTGTGCTGGAATTGCTTTGACTTCAAAAATTGAAGCATACGCTAATAAACTAAGAAAAAGACACCCATTTCTGCCATCAGATAATTCTTGCATAATACTACATACACAGCTACATTGTCCCTGAGTAAAGAACGCACAGGACAAGGGCACAGAAATTATTTTAAGCGAGCAGGGAAAAGGCTTAAAACGGAGCGCTCAGGAATAATAGCAGTTACCACACATCGCTACGAAACTCAACGGCTAACACATGATAACAACAAGATACTAGCGGCGGGTAAAATTGTAACTAGAAAGGAACTGCTAAACAAGCCCCAACATGCCATAATGACGTCACAAAACAGGGAAAAAGCACAGGCGCGCGCTCGCACACAGCAGCTCAGAAATGCACAAGGAGAGGTGCTTTATAGGAATTTCTCCTCCATGCTCAGATAACAGCATTTCTGCACAAATACTTATAACTGCAAACAGCTTACTCCTTCAACATATCCAGCAAGTGAATACTGACACTCAACAACAAAAAAGCAAACAACAAACAAATTCAATTCTCATGAACTCAGCTCTGCCAAGCGGCTTTCTTCTGCTCTACCTAGCTGCTGTCTGTTTTCCCTCATCTACATTCTGAGTAAAAACAGTGATAGAAGAAAACAGCCCTGAAAAATTACACGCACTTATGCTCCAATAGCTGCAACTGCAAGAAACAGTAGCGCATGCTAATAAACTGAGAAAAAGGCGCTCACTTCTGCTATCAGAAAATTATTGCATAACGCGATACACACAGCTGCGTTGTCCCCCCGTAAAGAAAGCACAGGACAAAGCTATACACAAATTCCCTTACGCGATCAGGGAAAATCACTTCTACTCGGGCAGCAGAATGCGATGTACGCTGAATTTTTATGGGTGAAAATTGCAAGCCACTGCTGAGCAATTACACACACACACACGCAAACAGGACACCACATCCAACACACGATGGGGAAAGAGCTTAAAACGCAGCGCTCAGAAATAAACGTAGCGTTACCGCACACCGCTACGAAGCTCAACGGCTAACACAACATGACAACAACAAGATATTAGCGAAGGGTAAAAATTGCAGCAAGAAAGACACTACAGAACAAGTCCAGACATACGACATCGCGTACAAAATACTACTCATCGAGGAAAAGGCCTAAGTCTGCGACAGAAAGTCATAGAACATATACAAATTCATTTTTCTATTTCGCATAAACTAAACGCAGTTTCCTATTTCCTGCATGGAAAGCGACGCACAGATTTTCTTAGGGTGCAGAGACATATTGGAATTTCTACTCCATGCTTAGATACCAGCATTTTGCTCAAAAACCCGTGACTGCAAAATTAAGCACTTCATAAACATATCGACCACCCAACAAAATTAAGCAAACAACCCCATTTCCACTGATAGAACACTATTTAGCTTCTACCGAGAGGCTTTTTCTGCGTAGAAGTAGAGAAAATGAGAAAAGAGCACCGAAAAATCACACGCACTTTTGCCTGCATAGCTATGAGAAAAAAATAAAATAACGAGGCACACGCTAATAAACGGGGACAAAGACACCCATTTCAGCTATCAGATAATTATGGCATAATGCTAAATGCACAATTGCATTGTCCCTGCGTAGAGAAAGCACAGAAAAAGGACATACAGATTATCTTAAGCGAGCAGGGAAAGTCACTTCTACTCGGACAGCATAATACCATAAAGTGTGAAATTTTGCAAAGGAAACGTAGCTTGAACAGCGCTACGAATGTGACAGACACATACTAACAAACAAACAAACACACCTATTCCTTTCTACTGATAGAATTGGAGCTAAAGTCTTGAACCACACTACAAGAACAAAGCACACTGCTTCAGGACAGCATATCAAGTGCACCACAACAGGAGCGGCGTCGGCCACTCATAAAACAGCCTGCCCAAAACAAGGACTTCACCAGGTTCGCGAGGCAATTCCACTAAACACGCTCAGCCTATCCTACAGATAGCTATGCAAACGCGCTTACCCTTATTTTTTTACCCCAATATTTCACGCAATAGTGCATAAATTTATCGCTCGTGCCACACGAAAAGGCCCACACAAAGAACTTATTGTCAAGAGGGGTCCCAGCTTCACAAACGAGGACGCACACTGTCACATTGTTTGTAGCTACATCGAGTGTAAACCCAAAGTCAATTCACAACCACATAAATTCATATTATTCCTCAGGTCAATAATTATCCTACCATCGTCAAAACGCGGTACAGACATATATACGTGTACGAATGCGAAATAATGGAACCAAACGCGAACCAAAAAAAAAAAAGAAAACAATGCGTGTTCGCTATATACATTCAAGAGAAAATAGTGCCGTGCATCTACGCTGCAATTGCTGTACAGAAGGGAATTGACTTCTTTTTTATTTATTTCCTAGCACCCATATTTTTGCAAGAATGCTATAGAGTGAAACGGGTAAATGTGAAAATCATTCGCTACACACTGTAGCTCGAAAACCAACGCTACGACTAGGTACTGTGTCTGGGTACTCTGACGCCCCAGTCATCATCCCGCAACAGAGTTGTTTTTTTACCTTCTTGTGTCTATGGCAAGCACCACACTGAACACCGCAAACCTCCAGCAGTGGTTCCATCCTACCCCCTAACCCGGAGCGCAATGCGCTACAGGCACGCCTCGTTAGGTACCGGTTACCGTATGCGTGAGTGCCGAAGCTTGAAGGGACCTGGGCACCCTCAGTAGCCTATATTGGCGTATCGGATGGATCATATACTGAAATACAATTTGCGTGGGGCATACTCGGTAAGTGTAGTAGCGCAGAAAACGCCTGTAACGGTGGCGGGAATTCGTCTTTGCAATCAGAACGTATGCCTGCAACGATTAAAGGACGCCATCTAAATTCCTGACATCCTTCGCTGTCAAATACTGTGTTTTTTAATAAAGTTATTGTTTTAATGCGATCAACTGCTGAGAGGAGCTCTGAAACCAGTATAATTTTTCTTTAAAAAAAATAAAAATAAAACGCCATTTTCAACCCCACATTCCCAGTTCAAATGGGGTGTAAAAAAGGCATATAGGACGTAAACACCTCTTTCGACACCTCACTTTACACCCTTAATGACCGACATGGGATGAAACGTGGTGTATTTCGATAGTGCACCTTTGTAATGCTCTTTTACATGATTTACTTTGTTTGCGGGGTAGAAAATGGTATTTTTATAAAAATACGTCTATTTTTAGCGAAAACGGTGTAAAATGATTTTCTGTGCACTGAGTTTCAGTAGAACGTATGTCTTTGCGTCTGTAATGTATAGTGTTGGTGGTTCTGCGCACGCGCAAGACATAAGCCGAGCTTTACGCATTGCTCACAACCACCACGTTATCCCTTTCGGACACAAAAGCGGCAGCATACGCCTTACTAAAACTCACTACTATCACGAAGAACGACACTGACGTGTTCTACGTGATGGATGTGACCCCGAAATTGCCCTGCCTGCTTTTTTTTTTTTGTATTCATCTTGATCCTCCTCGTGGTCGAGGATATGTTGCAGGCCCTTATTAGCTAGCCACATCGTCTCTTAACGAGTTCAACAATGACCTGTGCCAATTATTCTTCTCGACAGGGAGAGACGATATTGTAACGTGCTTTCATTGCGGCTACGAGCAATGTCACTGGGATGGTGATGACGCCCCGGCTGTCGAGCACGCTCGATGGAACCCGGACTGCGTGTTCGTCAGAATCTTGCTCGGTGACGAACACGTTCGTTCCATTAAACAAATGCACCAAGCACTAATTTCTCAGGTGGGTTTCTTTGTCCTGACATACACTCTTAATTACCCTTAGGTACCCTTTATTGTAACTTTTAGCAATGTGTAACCTTTATGTAGACGTAGATTTCGAAATATCGTAGAGGTTACACGTTCGATACCTCTATTTAGAGGTTACACCCTTAACTCGGTACCCTTTATTGTAACTTTTAGCAATGTGTAACCTTTATATAGACGTAGATTTCCAAATATCGTAGAGGTTACACGTCCGATACCTCTATTTAGAGGTTAAACACGACTTGTAACGTGACACTGGAGGAGCAATAGAGGTTACTTCAGTGTTCAATGGAAATTCAATCGTCGTAACTTATAAATGTACCCTTTATAGGAACGTTGTAACTTCTAAACGAATTCCGCGTTTGAATTTCCTTCGTTTGTTGTTCTTGTTCCTTTGCAAGGTAACCTGTATAAAAGGTACTGCTCAAAAGTCACTGTGTTCTCGTTCAAGCCGCACATTCAATCATTCGGTACGAGAGTGTCGGATCAGTGTGCGTTACGTTATTGTATCTCTGCGTTTGTACGAACTGCGTTTTGTGTTCAGAACTGTGAAGAATGCACAAGAGTCAAGTGACGGATCTTTATCAGGGTATTTCTACGGTATGTTCACTAGAAAGTTTACGTGGTTACATTTTTGCTGGACAGTCTAGGAACTCTAATCACAGCACAGTCTGTCTCTCTAACACGGTTCAACACAGTGTGTACGAGTGTGTCTTACGTCCGTTATTTGCTTAGTCCTTTGTCATCCTTGTGTTTTACTTCTTCGTGTGATTCTGATTAACCATAGCCACGTCGCTGATGTGTCACTCTGACATATCAGAAAGGAATAGAAATGTTTTCGGCGTACTGGAGAGGAAGTTGCAACAACGTAAGGACTGCAAAGAGTATACCTCCTTGAAACAATGTCGTCCACCACAGCTGAAGTGTTGGTATTGTGACGTCCTCGTGCTCTTGCCTGAGCTGTAGTTCCAGGTTTGCCAATTAAATAATACATATGCTCCAGTTGCAATTATTTCTTGCTTTCATTTGTTGTGCATGTGAATATGTACATGTAGTGATCACTCACTTTTCGCCACTGGATGCCCTTAGATGAATTACGTATATTATAGCTATATGTTTCGAGTGACAGTATGCGTTCTGCACTGATGAGAGCTCATTTTGAGTACCATTTGTTCTGTAGCGTCTGTGAAGAGGCGAGCGTAGACAGCCATGGCCGGCGAAACTAACTTCTACGTCGGTGTGGCGGTTAGGAGACAGTAACCTCTATTTATAGGTGATCTGTGTAACGTTTATAGAGGGTATTGCACATAGGTTACAAGGTAACTTCTGAAATAGAGGGTAAAAATTTTGAAATTTTTACCCTTTACTAGAAGGTACCAGGTTTAGAGTGTACAGAAGCGCCAATGCCCGTTCTCACAGACGTGGGTCCATTTTAAGCCGACCAAGGTCCGTCAATGACATTTTTTTAAATTTCAGTTAGAACAATATATGTTGGAAACGACCTTCAGTGAAGACGAAAGCAGGTCCCTGAAGCTTCCTACGATCAGCTAGTCCACAGATGGAGAGGGGGTAAGGTGGCGCCGTCTTCGCGAAGTGATTTTTTCTCGCAACTTTGCATTCTTACTGGCACCATTTCGTTCGCGTCACAACTCTCGTAAAGTCTGGGCATTCTAGTATACCTGTCCGCAGTTTAAACGTCGCACTTTAAAGGGACGGTGAAGAAAAAATGCCGAAATTAGCAGAAATGGCAAAAATTGCATATTTTTAGCCCTCATAACTCCTCGACGGCAAGTCACATATCCGTAAATAAAGTAAATTGTTAAGTCTTTGCTCCATCGTTCAACATATAGAAGACCATTCTACCCCGTTTCGTTGCCGAAACAGATGTCAGTAAAGTTAGATGAGAGAAGAAAATTGCCGATGTTTGGTATGGCGTACCACAAAATTATTGGAATAAGTATTGCAGAGGCTGGGGTATGCCGTACCAAACATCGGCAATTTTCCGCTCTCACCTAACTTTACTCACATCTGTTTCGGCAACGAAACGGGGTATAATAGTGTTCTACATATTGAACGATAGAGGAAAGAAGGAAAGATTGCACATTAAAAAGATACGTCATTTACGGATATCTGACCTGCTGTCAAGGAGCTATGAGCATTATAAAATGTGCAATTTTTGCTGTACCTGCTAATTTTGGCACTTTTTCTTCAGCGTCCCTTTAAAGTGTGACCGTTTGAACTCCGTACAGGTACACTAGAGCGCCCAGAATTTACGTGTGCCAACTATGAGGGTTGTGAAGCGACCGAAATAGCGTCAGCAAGGCTGCAAAGTCATGAGAAAAAATCACGTCGGGAAGACGGTGCCACTTTACCCCCTCTCCATCTCTGGACAGGTTGATCGTAGGAAGCTCCGCGCACCTGCTTTTGTCTTCACTTAAGGTCGTGTCCAACATATATTTTTTTCACTGAAATCAAAAATATCATTGGCGGACCTTGGTCTTTTTGAAATGGAATTACCCACCTGTTATCAGCGCCACGTAGACGATAACACTCCGACAAACTGCAGCGCTGTTACGGCTGTTTAGTTCAACAACGTGTGAGAGCCAATCTGTTCAATTCGGCCTCACCGTCATTGTCATGAGCCAGCAGTGACGCCGCTACATGCTTATAAGCGCGCGCCACGTGCTGTTGTGCGTTCTTTCATCGTACGACGTTCATCATACGTCGTTAGTCTGTTGGATCCTCGCTTTAGCTCATTCGGCCCTTCATCACCCAAATTGCTGATACCAGAGTGCTAGTGAACTGTCTGTGTGTTATCCAAATGCCGTATTCCTGAATCTTATTTTGAGTTTTATTTTATATTTATGAATACTGCAGGCTCCTGGCCCAAGCAGGAGTGGAAAAACTAAAGAAAAATACATTGCATTTGTAATAATCATATGTCGAGACAGCACAGATATTAAACAATCAATACTGAGTCCGTATAATATATGCAGAGCAAGCAGAGCAGCCAGAGCCATAGGATACCAGCCACACACGATAACCACCAACTACGTTAAGAAGTATTCTCTTGGCAAGGCGTTCCATTCGTGAACAGTTTTAGGAAAATATGAATGCTTGAAGGATTGAGTTCTGCAGAAAAATGGTTCAAGTTTATGTATGTGTGTAGATCGCAGTGGTCGGCTTTGCCTTTGTGAAATGTAATCATCAGGATTTAAAAGAAGTTTGCGGTTATAGAGCATGTGCAAGAATCTCAGCCTATGTTCTTTCCTTCTTTCCGCTAACGTCGAAAGCCCCGATCTAGCAAGAAGTTCAGAAACCGAGCGTCTCCGATCATAAGAACTGTGCACGAAGCGAATGGCAAGGCGTTGAACCCTTTCGAGCTTCGCAATATCAACTTTAGTATATGGATCCCAAACTATTGACGCATATTCTAGTTTTGGTCTGATGAGTGTTTTGTATGCATTTAGCTTAACATCAGTCGGTGCTTCCTTAAGTTTCCGGCGCATAAAGTACAGCTTTCTTAATGCCTTTGAACATATCTTTTCAATATGGCTCGTCCACTTTAATGTACTAGTCAGAGTTACTCCCAAGTACTCATACTCAGAAACCTCAGTAATCGGCACACCCCCCAATGTGTACACAAACCTTTCTGGAGTCCTTTTACGAGTTATAGGCATACATACAGTTTTCTCAGAGTTCAACGTCATGCCCCACTCGGTACACCACAGCAAGATTTGGTCCAATCCCTTATTTAGTCTTTCCTGATCTCTTTTATCGTTCACAGTTGTAAACATGACACAGTCATCCGCGAAGAGCTTAATACTCACGCCGGGTTCGACACTCTCAACAATATCATTAATGTACACTAAAAAGAGTAGTGGTCCCAGGACAGAGCCTTGGGGTACACCGGAGCTTACTTCTAAATTATCTGACACTGATCCTCTTACATCTACGAACTGCTTCCTGTCTGTTAGATATGCCCTAACCCATGCCGCCAAATATGATGGGATACCCAAGCTTGTTAACTTCCGCAGTAGTTTAGAATGGACCACCGTGTCAAAGGCCTTCGTAAAGTCGAGAAACACCATGTCAACCTGGCCGCCGTTATCTAGCACTTCCAAACAATTATGAACTGTGGTCACAAGTTGTGTTACTGTTGAAACTCCTTTCCGAAAGCCATGTTGCTCTTGTGAAAGTAAGTCATTCGTTTCTAAGAATTCACGGATAACACTTGCAATTATATGTTCAATGAGTTTACAACTACAGCAGGTCAAAGAAATTGGCCTATAGTTTGAGACACATTGAGGGTCACCTTTTTTGTGCACAGGGATTACGCGTGCCATTACCCAGTCCTGGGGCACGGATGATGTGAACAAAGACGCCTCAAAAATTACTTGCAAGTACTTTGCAATGACATCCGCATACCTTTTAAGGAAAAAATTGGCTATGCCATCCGGCCCCACTGCCTTTTTTTCCTTTAGTCGCAACAACATATTAAGCACACCCTGGTAAGATACAATGTTATCACTTGGTGGAATAACATTAACATGCTCAAATACTTGATCCTGTACATCGAAATTGAAAACAGACTGAAAGTACTTGTTACAATGTTCCGCTATTTCCTTGCTATCAGTAACTACACGGGAATCAACCCTCAAGGCTTCAATACCATGTTTTTTTCAGATAAGAAGCGCCAAAACCTGGATGGCTCATTCGTCATGAAATCCCGAAGCACATGCGTGTAATACTCCACCCTGGACTCATTTATTTTTACAGTTTGACAGAGTTTGGCAGATAGCCAGGGACATCGGGTCCATCACCAGCGTTAACACCTTTCTTCACCCCTTTCCCTTGGTCTATCTTGCCTCACAAACGTTGCGTTTATGGCAGTGTAAGCGTTAAAGATCGTACCCATGTGAACCAATATCGTCCGTATAAAGGAAACTAACTAGTGCAGACTAGGAGAAACAGTTGTGTATTTTGGGCAGAAATCCGAACCTCTTTTTTTCGATGAAAGATGAAAGTCACTGAAAAGGTTAGCCAGCTGTAGGCTTGTCCCTTCTATGTTGTTCCAGCCTCAGAACATCAGTTTCTCTCATGTTCTCTCATGTCTCTTTTTTTCGTTCGGTTCGGGTTCATGTTCAGGCGTATTAGGTCGGTTCGGGTTGAGCTCCGCAGCAGTGCAAAATACCGGTTCGAACCGGTTCGAGAAAGTGAATTTTGAGCAGGGCGCCATGGGTTAAAGCAAGCACATCCTTACATGTACCGGCACTGTTCAGTGCCAGTCCTTGTCCTTTTATTCTCTGTCCTTGTCCTACCCAGCACTGGGGTTTTTTAATTGTTTTTAATTCAACATCCTTACGATTCTCAACTAACAAATGTACTGTTGTTGTTGTTGCCGACGCAGCGGTGGTCCACAGCAGCACCACGTGTTACAGACCTACATTTCAGGCGCAATACACTTCCTTTCCTATCCTATCCCTTTCCCCAGTGAAAGGGAGTTCCTGTTGCAATGATTATAAGCACCTTCCATGTGGCATGTCAGCAAAGTTGTTGAAAGTGAGCGCTCGCTGTTGTGCCTGTCTTCTGTTTGTCCCGTTCTTAGCGCTTTTACGCCATGAAAGTACTTCAAGTATTCACCATTACTGATTAGCGGTACTGGACATTATGTGCAAACGCTTTGTAGAGCAGCAGTAAAGAGCCACTTCATGTACCGGCTTGCTGTCGACGAGACACCGATAAAATGGAGGCAATTACTTAACCATTATCTATCTGACCGATCTTTCAGCGACTAGCGGAAGAGAGGCGCACTGGCGACGCGGTGGCCGAAACAAGGACTCTCGAACTGATGTCTCTGTACGCATCTTCCAACCCTGTTCTATCAGAAGCCGTGAGCCGTGACATGGTTGAGCTGGCAATCCGTCACCGGATCAACACAGCAAGAAATATTGATGTGAAGAACGAAGATGACTTAATAAATGCTCTGGCAGATGTCACTAGGCTACCTAAAACCACCGGAGGCAGGGAAATGTCGGGTATGTATGACAATAATTTGTGCTCTGGACAACGCTATTCAACGTTCCGTCCAAGACTCAAAACATTCCTGCACTAAGCAATGCGTGGTATAATAGTCTGCCACTCACGTGACTAGTAATAGATTTGTCAGTTTAAATTCCGTCTCGTAAAGTAGTACCCGAGACACTGTGCCCGTCTAAGCGTCAGGTACTGAACAAGCGCTGTAGGACATAATTCCGTCTTGTTGGACCGATGGCAAATTAATTCAGTTCAAAGGGGTTTAAAACTAAATATTCAGAGCATAAATGAAGATGCGAACCGACTTGAACACAAAAAATGAAAGGCAGCTGGGCTCGTCATGAACTGGGAATAGTCATAATCATAGGTCGGCATTTTTCGTAATATTCATTCAACATCACATCATGTCCGGCCTTACCCCACAGCCCATAAAATGACATCACCATCACAGCCTACCACATCATAACCCAACATTCGGCATCACCATCACAGCTCATCACATCATAACCCATCATTCAACATCACCATCACAGCTCATCACATCATAACCCATCATTCAACATCAACATCACAGCTCGTCACATGATTGCCCATCATTCAACATCAACATTACATCTCATCAGATCATTACCAACATTCGACATCACACCCCATGACATCATTACTCATCATTTGACATCACAGTCCATTATATTATAGGTCAGAATTCAACTCCTGAACTCGTTCGTAGTTCAATTTTATTGTGTATGGTTGGCTTTGAATCTGAACGTTATGAGACTGAGGGCCTTGCGTACTGCGCATGCTTGCGTTTCAGCGACGGCTTGGTTTCGGGGTATTGACGATCGTGCGACCCGACTCCTAGGCAGATGCCATTTTTTAGGTGGCGGCCGTTTACAGTGACATTCGTAAATTAAGCAGGTGTTATGTTGTTTGTGATGCCGCAATGGTGGGCGGGGCTTGGCGGATCGCCTGCCCACTGCCCGGAGCAAGCCTTGGTGGGGCGGGGTGGCGATAGGCTGTACTGAAACCGTGAATGCGAATACCAGATGCGTAGGGTGAGGATTGGCGAGTGGCGTGGCGGCTAGTATGCGGCTATCCCAGGCTCCAACAGCTCCCCATAGAGCCCATAGTTTGAGATAACTCACACAACACTGGGCACACGACCAATTAAATTGTGACGTGGTGGATATTATGCAAAACCAGTCGGCCAATCAGGAGCCTCCATGCCTGGCTGGCTTTTCGGTCGGTCCTGGCTACCATCGACTTCTCCTGGATTTCAGGCCTGCCGCCGTTACTCGGTATTCAAAATAACTAAAGCGATTTTGGGGTAAAATAAAGATTTATTTGATACAAAGCACTAATTCAAAGATCTGATACATGGGTGCACTGTGCGTACAAAGTCCACTGCGTTGCTGACACACTGGGACAAAGTTCGAACACGAAGCAGAACGAGCCGAACGAGCACACCGTTCAACTCCTATTATCGAGCCAGTCTCATGAGTGCGTACCATTTCATGATGAGCATCTTCTTTCGCTGCCTGCGGTGCATCCATCATAGCGAAGTGAAAAGCGCTTGTGTGGCACGTAATCCTGTCTTTGTTGACAGCCCTCGAAGTCCAACGGCGCTCGAACTTGTTCTTCACGCTCCAACTCATGAAGCATTCCGGTACCGCAGTTGACAAATTGTTCGTGGGATAATAGTTGTGTCCAGAAACAGCACAACACGCGTAGACTCACAAGGACGAACTAATAAACTCGCGAACGTATTTCTGCAAACTGTTCTGTCGATAGACACCACCGAACACAGGAGGACAACGTGCCGGCCACGCTATTTCGAAACTACGCTGAAACGGCCGAGACGCTGTACGCACATGCGCGCTAAATAATGCGATTTCAAAACGTTCTCGACCAATCGAAGCGCGCGCACAGTCTAGGCCAATGGGCTTGCAACATGGTGTATGGGCGCAGTGGTACATACTCTACAGCCGCGTCCGCGGGTACCTGAGGAGGACTGGCTATCCTACTAGTTTGCGGGTTGTTGCGCAACGCGCCGATCGACTACGATATTGTGAAGAAGATCGCAATCATCCCCATCGCTCTGACCATCGCGCGAGACCGTGCCCAATTCATTCGGGTCTCGGCTTCCGTCCTTTCCGGCTGTCATTAAAAACCGCTCCTCCATTGGCTACACCTGTCTCAGTTTTCTGCCTAACAATATAGTTACACTCGAAAAGGCATAGGAGGTCTTGGCCTTGGCCTCCGCTGGCTTTATGGTAACAACTTTCTTGGTTCTGCACTGCTGCTTATAGAGCTGGCATGTTTCAGTCTTCTGCTACGTATGTGGAAGGTGGTGGTTGTGTGTGCATGTGTGTGTGTGTGTGTGTGTGTGTGGGGGGGGTGATGAAACTGCTCGTCGGCACTCGGTAGTCTGCCACGCTGCACTGGGCAATGACCGGGATTCCATGGCGGGACGGAGGCATGTGCCAATAGAGGGTGCAGGGGAGAATAGTGACTTCGACCCTGTTTTTCTGCGCCCGTTGAGATCTCCATTTTTTTTCTTTGCCTGTTCGAGTGTTTTTTTATCTATACCACTTGGTCATGGTTTGGCCGATTAGGGGATTCTATAGTGCAGATAAATGAATGTTTCGTAGGTTACGGCATATACGGGAAATACTCGCACAATGCTTATTTTGGCATATTTCTTCCTGCTCCAATTGCCTTTGTGCGTGCGTGCGTGTGTGTGCGCGCGTGTTTTGCTGTATTTCTAGATGGACTGGTGTAACAGCTTCCTGATCCTTTCCCATTGAAGACTTTACTGGCTTCGGGAATGCCTTATGTCCTCTTACGCGAGAATTTGCTGCATGGCGTCTGAGTCTAGTAGGCCGTACTCTGCTTCTTCAATTTCTGTATACAGTTAGGAAAACTGCAGCGTTCGCACTGCCGGCCTCGGTTGCTCTGTTGGTAACGTGTTCACTTGCTGAGCTCACGATCGCGGGTTCAATCCTGATCGAGAACGGTAGCAATGTGGGAAAAATAAACATTGCTTCCAGCACCGACGTGTTAAATATTTCTGGGGCACGTCTAAATACCCCAGGTGGTCGAAATTATTAGTAGTCCTACCCAGCGGCAGGTACAGCATCTCGTCACACAAATGGGCTGACTCACGATGCGCGTAAATTCACTCCCAATTATATTATTATTCAATGTGCACTGTGGCACAGTGCCAAAAGGCGACGATGTCTGAGGTGCATACCTTCTTTGTTGTATACTTTCACACCAAAAGCGAGGAAAAACAATACTTCAACCTTTCTAATGAATATTTTGAGGTGCATAATTAGAGCATATATTTTCATGCATAGCTGTATGCATACTTCTGGAGTTTTGAGTGCATATTTATCAGAGCTCATTTATTGATTATCGATGGGTCGCTGTTCACGTATCGCCGAACCTCCCAACTGAATCCGTGACCACAGTTACATCCTATTGCAACAACTAATGCAATCGGCCTTGTCTTGTGGATTTTCGCTGCAATGTGTGCACTGGCGAAATACCTCAAGGACATACGTACTGCAATAATCTTTTAAATCATTCAGGTTTCCACCTATGTTTCCTCCCCCTTACACCCCCAAATGGCTTTTTCCCCTTCGTTATGATTCATTGGCTCGCACTGTGGCATTGAGGAGTGGTCAGTCACACTCCTACACTCAGAGAAAAATCTATACCTTTAGAGGTATAGATCGCCTGCTCAATAACTTAGCCCTTCTTAGGTATTATTTTATACCCCACTTACAGGTATAATAAAATAGTCCTCAACAAAGGGCTATATGCCATATTTTTAGGGGTACAGCTGTGAGAGTCTGCAAGAGTACCATCATGGTATTAAATCACACCTAGGCATAGGCATTTTTAGAGGAGGAAACTAGAAAAATCACCTTTGGAGGGAAGAAAAGTCTGACATACACACACAAACGTACTACAAACACACGCAAACGCATATGGTTGTGAAGTAGAAAGCAAAGCTCGTGTACATTATTCCCCATGTAAAAAAGAAAAAGAAAATATGGAGTTAAAAACTAAAGAAAATTTTCGAGGAGCAGGATCGCTCCGCGCAGTCATCAAGTGTGTATCACGATGTATCGTATAGCCAACTGTAGGATACATCACGATGTATCGCGAGATAGACATTTACAGAGCAACAAATACTGATATACCGGTGTCAACTTGACAACCTGTGGAGCAGCTTTCGTCTGGTACGCAACCCTAAGGGTGAGGACATCTAGATTCAACATTCCAGCAATACAGATGTTATACAGCCATAAACTAACCATGTGGATTCAGATAGTACTGTACGGATGTCTGTGTTTCTTAATTAAATATCCGTTTAACTCAGTTGATACCGTCTCAAGAAAAAATAATAATGATGTGATACAGCACGTTGCGGAAGTAAAGGTATAAAAAACCATAAAGGTATAAAGAAACAAGGTATAGCAGCCTCATCTATACCGTGAAAGGCATAGCCTGGTGATCTATATTCCTGGTACCGGATATAAACGCGTGGTGATGAGGTATAAATATGGTATATTAGCCCTCCTTTCATACCTCTCATACCTCTTTCATACCCTTCAGAAGGGTTGGAGGTATAAATAGGAAATTTGTACCTTTTCTATACCCTCCAAAGGTATATATCTGAAGCAGAAGGTATAAAAGAGGTAAAAGAGCACATTATTGTACCTTATTTATATCTTTTTTTCTAACAGTGTAGGTGTATATCGCTAGCTGAGCGACCCCTGGTTTGCCAATTCTTAACGATGCGCAGCTACCAAGAGCTGACGAGCCGCAAACACGGCGAAACACGTGCCCTCTGGTGCTGTCGCATCGTTCCATGAGTATCTGTCTCTCTGCGTGCAGCCATAGAAGCCATCTTAATCTGCAATTTTTAATTTCAAATATGTCTAGTGTCATTTACTTGTTTCTTCAAGTCCTCCGAGACCATTTTCATGCTCTGGTAGACGAGAAGTTTTCTACGTTTACGGCAGCATATACCGATGGCGCATCCCGACACAAGTGCGCCTCAGCATTCGTCATATAAATCCGAAGGCGTAGTGCACGGAAGACGCCTTTCACATCCAACCTCCTCCACAGCTGCGGAACTCTATGCCATCCTTTTCTTTCTACAACGCATCCCTGATTTTACACCGCGGGAATGGGCAGTCTTCACAGACTCCAAATCTGCACTTCAAGCAATTGAAAATTCCGGCATACGAGGCCCATCCGCACCCCTCGTCACAGATGTGTTAATGGCTTACCCCACTACCTACGCAGCAGGCCACAGGCTAGTTCTCCAATGGGTTTCAGCCTATTGTGGTGTCGTGGGGAACGAGCAGGCCGACAGCGCCGCAGAAGCAGCACTCTCGTATCGGAAACGGACCAGTATTGTTCTGCTGAGAGGAGACCGCCGTTCAATTCTGCGACGCCTAGTAACACCCGTGGCTTCCCGCCAATGGACGACCGACATTCTTGCCCCCTCTATGTTGAGCAGGGTTGATCCAACGCTCGCTTTCCGCATGCCACGAAACCTCTCGTCAAGATGCTGCATTAATCCACCGAATGCGCCTCGATGTGGCCTTTACAGCTCAGTGGCGTTACCGCTTGAGACAAGTTGACTCTCCCACCTGCTGCCACTGTGGTGTTCTTGAGGATCTGGAGCATATTCTTCTTCATTGCTCCCACTACCAACCTTTCCGAACCACACTCTCCGAGTCTCTTCGTCAGCTGGACACTCGCCCCTTGTCCCTATCGAAATTGCGTAGTCTCTGGCGTAGTCCAGCGCAGCAACGCTCTGCTCTCAAAGCTCTTCTGACATTTCTAAACGCCATCGGACAATGGGGTAGAGTATCGCCTGTGGCGATGAACCTCCCCACTCTCCAAAGCCAAAAATAAAGTTGTTGTTAGTTGTTTCTTTAATAGCCTTTTTTTCTCGTCATTATAATTCACTGGCTTGCACTGTGGCATTGAGGAGTGCTCAGTCACCCTCCCAGGTGTATATCGCTCGCTGAGTGACCCCTGGTTTGCCAATCCCGAACGATGCGCAGCTACCCAGCCGCCTGACGAGCCGCAAACACGGCGAAACACGTGTCCTCTGGCGCTGTCGCATCGTTCCATCAGTATCTGTTTCACTGCGTGCAGCCATAGAAGCCATCTTAATATGTAATTTTGAATTTCAAACACTTCTAGTGTCATCTACCTGTTTATTTAATGGCTTTTTTTCTCTTCATTATAATTCACTGGCTTGCACTGTGACATTGAGGAGAACTCAGTCACCCTCCCAAGTGTATATCTGTCGCTGAGCGACCCCTGGTTTGCCAATTCCGATTGATGCGCAGCTACCTAGAGCTGACGAGCCTCAAACACGGCGAAACACGTGTCCTCTGGTGCTATCGCATCGTTCCATGAATATTTGTTTCTCTGCGTACAGCCACAGAAGCTATCTTATATAAACCCCTTTTTTGTTACTTCCCCTACTTTCGTCTTCTGTCTCCCATTTATTTCAACTATAGTTACGTAGCCGTCCGATCCAACTCCAACTTTTCAAGATATATATATATATATATAGAAGCCATTTTAATCTGTAAGTTTGAATTTCAAACACGTCTAGCATCATTTACTTATTATTTTTTAATGGCTTTTACCCCTCTTTATATATATATATATATATATATATATATATATATACCACGCAGCTACCCAGAGCTGACGATCCGCACACACGGCGAAATACGTATCCTGTGGTGCTGTCGCACCGTTCCATGAGTATCTGCTTCTCTGCGTGCAGCCATAGAAGCCATCTTCATCTGTTTTTTTTTAATTGGAGGTTTACGTCGCGAGACAACTGAGATCATGAGCGACGCGAGATCTTAATCTGCAATTTTGAATTTCAAACACGTCTAGTGTAATATACTTGTTTATTTAATGGCTTTTTTTCCTGCATTATATATATATATATATATAGGTCAAAGAGGTAAATATATCAGAAGTAAGTAAGTAAGTAAAATCATAAGACGTGGACGACAGATTTTAGGAAAGTTAAAAATAAACTAATTTATTTAATGGGTAATTTAACACACAGATTATAAAATAACAGTCAACGTTTCGACAGCACTGTCGAAACGTCGACTGTTCTTTTATGATCTGTGTGTGAAATTATCCATTAAATTTAGTTTGTTAACTTTCTTTGTTTGTTAACTTTGTTTTGTTAACTTTCCTGTAATCTGTCGTCGATGTCTTATTATTTTGCTTCGATATATATATAAGTTCAAAAAAGACGCGGAAACAGATTTTAGGGAAGTTAGGGAGACGTTAAAAAGTAAAATGGGCAAGGGGTCGACGTTTCGACAGTGGCATTGTATTCGTCAGGACAAAAGATGCGTAGCTGGTTACACATTACTTAAATGGGTTCGCTGCCACCACGGGTTCGCTGGTACGCTGCCACGGTTCGGGTCACCAAATGTAGAGGAGGTGGTGTCCCTCTACATGAGTCCTGACCGGCGATGATGGAATGTCCCAGCGGGCAGATGTGCGTGGCATCACGCTAGGACAGTGCCGGTAGAACTGCCTGCCAGGCGCAGTGGCGCGCGCCAGCAGAGGCACGTCGTTGTCATCGTCGTCCACGGGCCGCCACAGTCTTGTATTCTGCCATCGTCGTTCCAGGGCAGCTGCCTCCTGAGGGGTATGCCACACTGAATCCGTAACAGCAGTCACGTTAGGTCGGCGTGATGGTAGGAGCCGCCGAAGTCGTGGAAGCAGGTCCAGCAGGTGTCGGCTGATCATCCGAACTCCCTCGAAGTTTGAATGGAGGCCGTCAGCTGCAAGAACCTGGGTTGGTCGTCGTCGGTGGAATCCGTAGTCCAGGTAGCAGAGGTCTGTCGAGTTCCGGCAAAGCTGATCCAGTCGGCGGTTGAAGTCGAAGGCCCGCGGGTTGCACTGGAACTCCCTTCGCCTGTCAATGAAATGGCGGCGCCTGTTATGAGAGCGAGGGAGCACTAACGTACAAAGCGTCATTTCAATTCCACCACGGGCCCGGATCTTGTTGAGGAGTCGCTGGTAGTGGGAGAATGTCTCCTGGGGGTCCAAAAGTGGCATATGGGTGGTTCCACATTGTAGAACCACGACACACACAGTTGGTGGCAGCAAGTCTACTACCTCCAGGAAATCCATGATCTTTCCTCTGCTGCGGGATACAAACATCGTTGGCATCAGTCGAGACAAGGGATTAAAATGATGATGTAAGTATTGAGTCGCCAAGAACAGCAATAAGGGGGGCAAGAGAGGGGTACTTCCTGACAATCCGTCCTTGTCTTGCGGCGGCCATTGTGGGAACGTAGGTTGAGGTAAAAGGATTATCAAACGGCCACGAAGTTTTACAGAAGTTCAAAAAAAGACGCGGAAACAGATTTTAGGGAAGTTACAAACACTAGTTTATTTCATAGGGAGACGTTAAAAATGTAAAATGGGCAAGGGGTCGACGTTTCGACAGTGGCACTGTCTTCGTCAGGACAAAAGATGCGTAGCTGGTTACACATTACTCAAATAGGTTTCGTACATGACGTCATAATCGGTACGGGCATGCCACAGGCGTTTATCAGTGAGTCAGATTCGGGAAGATTCCAGAAGGCCAAGTCATTCGCCCGTCAAGGTTCCTCATTCGGTCAGGTCCATTTCCACCTAGCTTAGTTGACGACGCACTAAACAAAGCCCGCAAAGCAGATCGCAAAGCTCTGTTCCAAAACCACAAACGCATGTTAGATAATGGTTCCGTAAACCTCATCTTAACATTTAGCAGCAATATTCCAAGCGTTAACAGTATACTAAACCGTCACCATAGTATCCTTCTCCAATCGGAGCAGCGCATCCAGGAAACGGCTGTCACCCGTGCGATGGTCGCAGGTGTCAAATATGCAAATTAATACAAAGCACCCAAGTACTTAAAAGTACTAATTCCAATTTTTCGGTCAAAATTAATGGCGACTTCGACTGTAATTCTTCTAACGTCGTTTATGTCATTCAGTGCGGCATGTGCCAAGCACAATACGTAGGTCAGACTAAAACATCATTTCGCATCAGGTTCAACAACCACCGATCTGACGTTACAAAAAAGCCAAACCTCCCGGTCTCTCGCTATTTCAAACAACCAGGTCATTCACTAAATAATGTGTCACTTTTTATTTTCCAGTCAAATTTTAGCTCAGATCGGTGCAGGGAACAACGCGAATCTTATCTCATTTACAAATTCCAATCAACCATTAACGAAGATCTGGGAGCACTTTCAACGGTAAGAAATCTGGCCGCCTAGATAAGCTACACTTTTCGTTTCTTCCCTGTCCTTTTTTTCTTCAGCAAAGTTTGAAGCAGCGCTCACCCTGCCCCGGAATTTTCCTCAAAGCGGACAGTGACCTACTGCGAATGACGTCACCCTGACCGAATGACGAACCTTGACGGGCGAATCTGACTCCCTGACAAATGCCTGTGGCGTGCCCGTACCGATTATCATACTGCAGATGTTGGGACGCGGAAGACAGGGACTGAAGGAAGCACACAAACACAAGCGTCACTCGCAACTAATATGTATTGCAGGCAAAAGAATGCTTTTAAAACCAAGAGCAGCATTCAGGGACACCCCCTCTGAAACCCGGCTTGACCTGATAGCAGAGGACAACGCAAGGAAGCTAAGTTTACAGGGCGGTGCGTGAGTACGTGAGGAGGAACAGATCTGTGCAGGGAGAGGAGGATATATCTGAGGCGAACAATTCCCTTTTCGCGCCCCGACCTGATAACAACACCAATAACACGCCCGGGAGCATTCGCATAAGATAAAGAATAAGACGTGATGTATAACTGTGGGAACGAGCATGAGACTTTCCAGATATCGGGAGATTGCCGGATGAAATTGGCAGGTTGGCGCCTGTGATAGCCTTCTGGACGACAAATTCACTAAATGCGAGTTCTAAGAGTGCAGCAAGGACAGCAGCTACGGTCCGCAGACGATACACAGACTACGTAATTTTATGATGATACCATCAGTATCAAATTGGTATCAAGAGTGACGAAATCTGGGCTTGTTGGTTATAGCGCTCAGCAGCAGTATGGTATCAAGAGTTATTACGAGCTAATATAGAGGAAACTGACAAATTGGTGCCAGTGAGTGCCTCTTGGGCGACGATTTGGCAAAATGTCTGAAGTATATAGATTGGGCTGGTTGGTGTAAATCCACAAGCGACCAAAGAACAAACACGAAACAACAACAGAGCGACTTGTGTCTGATCTTGTCTCCTGTTTGTTCTTTGGTCGCTTGAAAATGAATGATTTGACCAAACGCTACTTCGCGGGCTCTGGCAAGGGAATCAGGTATGGGTCGCGGACTCATAGCAATTAAGCATGGATACACAGACTACGTAATTAAGTGATGACATCTTCGATATCACGTGTATATCCAGAATTATTACTAAATGAAATGGAAGATACGGACAGTTTGGCGTCTGCGAGTGTTGTGGCGATGCGAGTGGCAATAGTTTGATCAAATGCGACTTCTTTGGACCAGATATTTTGGAGCAGAACTAAATACCAGATTTGGAGATAACGCTAAACAAGTGCTACGCGCCCTCGAGTACATTATTTATTTCTCGCTTAAGATGAAGTAATGCTTAGATCAGGGCAATCAGGGCTCTCACACACGCGGGCCGCATGTGCATGGCTTGCAGTCAGCTATTCTGTGTCCCGAGGGCTCTTGACCACTAAATAGAATAAAGCTGCCCCCCCCCCCCCCCACACGCACACCAATAATGAAGAAGTGGGAATGCAACCAGGTTTTCAGGCATTGTTTTTACCCTTGCTCGATGTAGTGTTGCTCCTGTCGACGTCAGGAAGTACATTCACATTCGAGCAGTTCTTGTGACTCATGAACCTCAGCTAGTAGTTATAGCGATTAGCGATCTGGTCTGAACGTGCATTTTGATAAGCTACACTGTAAGTAATATGATAATTGAGAAGTTATAGTGGAGACAAGTGCAGAGAATGACATCATCTTAATTATTACACTAAGTTTATGGGCTTACAGCATAGCAGCAGCCTCTCCGGATATCACGCGCGAAAAACTGTATACTGAGCACAGAGAGGCGCAGTGAAAAAAAAAGAAAAAAAATAGATAGAGTAGTTATGTTCGAGGGTCATTGTGTGAATATTTTTAATTATTTCTCTTTCCCTGATTTCCTTTTTCTTTTTCACGTTGAAAATGCAAGCAAAATCAGCAATACAGTGTGTAAACCGACAATTTCAGTGCTCCTGGACGTTGGGATAATCGTTCGTGAAGAACTATGTACGAAGAACTTGCAACGCCTTTCAAATTTTCAATGTCTAATTTGGAAAAGAAGCTCATTTGTCTCTGCTGGTGTGTCAAGTGAAGTTTCTCATTGACGAATTGTAGATGCGAATGCCTAATAACTATACCGCTCAGCTGTTTACGCTAAGGTACTTTGCTATAATTGCGGTCCTCTCCAGGGTGATTACCCCCACCCCCCAGGGAGGTGTACACTCCCCCTGAATTTTTCCAACCACTCCCCTTGTAATTCATGAGATTTCCCGATACACCTTGGCCACCAATGCATATACGCACAGATATGTATCCATATAGATATACCACCCTATGGTTCTCTCCACTCGAAATCACGCAGACATCTTATCACGCCGGGTACCGCATCTTGGCTTCTATGCGCATTGATGATAGTGCCAGCCGCAACAACAATGACAAAGAAGAAATTGTCGTTCCTCTTCGCTGCTGATACGAGTTGCGCAACGGACCAAAGGCTGATACCTTCCGTTTGAATTCAGCGTGAGAGAGCCGCGACGGCAAGGAAAAAAACTTGCCAAGATACGGGGCACAAAAGTGAACTTGCACAGCAAATCGCCGGCAGTCCGAACATTTACACGGCAATAGACACCTACGAGCACTGGTGCTAAAGTCTGAGGAAAAGACATCATATATGAAAATACATATCCGTTACAACAACAACAACAAATAGTTCATGACTATGGCCTGGGGTGGTTCACCGCTTGAGAACATATCCGTTACGAAGCCGTTTGAATTTCACTGTTCATGGTAATCAACCAATTTTTCTCGAAGTGCAGCACACATAAACAAGTCCATGGTATGCTTACACCTCGACCTGCAAGAAATGACCCACAGTGACCCTAGACGTCTGCCCAGGACCCACATTTCCCCAAGGCGTCAGTCGTGACGTAGCCCATATACGTGAGGCCGACAACGGCAAGCCCTTTCACCATCACCACCACCACCACCACAGTATCCTTCTGAAACATTGCATCACTTGCCAACTTCTTTGAGAAAAGTAAAAAGTAACCTTTCTGCAATCCCGATGATGGCAGGGGCACCAATGGAATACACCACAAAGAGTCACTGGTGTATTCTGCATAGCGAAGCAATTATCAACGACTTATACTAGGCCCTTGTACTGGGATTTTGACAGTGGTGACCGCAAAATTTGGAAGAGGCGCCGGCAAAGCCCTCTAAAACGGGCAAAACCCTTTGTATCATGGTGTCAAAGGCATATTCGAGACGGCTTATGCTATTGCCCTTCCCACTGGGATTGTAACGGAGGCGACCGCAAAATCCGTAAAAGACCGCAGGAGAGCCCTTTAGAACGGGCAAAACCTCTTTAATCATGGTTCCAAACAGATATTATCAACGGCTTATGACGCTCTTCTACAGGGACCGCAACAGAAGCGACCACCAAATGCGGAAAAGGCAGCAACAGAGTCCTTTAAAACGTACGAAACCCCTTGTATCATGGTACCAAAGGCATATTAATGACGGCTTACGCTGTGCCTTTCTACCGGAATTGCGCAAGAGGAGACCGCATAATTTGGATACGGCAGCAGCAAGGCCTTATAAAACGGGCGGAACTCCCTGTATCATGGAGCGAAAGAAAGAAAGTTACCAGTGTCTTGTGCAATCCTATTCTGCTGGAGTTATAACACAGGCGATCGCCAAATTCGGCAAACGTGGCAGCAGAGCCCTCTTAAACGAGCAAAACCCCTTGTGCCATGCTGTCACAGTCATATTATCAACAACTTATACTATGTCATTCTACCGAGATCATAACACAGGCGACCGCACATATCGAGAAAAGGATGCAGCATAGCCCTTCAGAACGGGCGAGACTTCTTGTATCATGCTGCCGATGACATGTCATCAATGGCTTGTGCAATGCCGTTCTACTGGGATTGGAACAGAGACTACCGCAAAAATAAAGAAAATGCGGCAGCAGAGCCCTTTAAAACGGTCGATACCCGTTGTATCATAGTTCCAAAGTCATATAAGTATACGCAACGGGTTATGCATGCTATTGCCGTTCTACTGGAATTATAACGAATGCGGCCGCAAACTCCATAAAAGGCTACAGCAGAGCCCTTTAAAACGGACAAAAACCCCTTTAATCATGGTGGCCGACATTTTACACACCTATAAAGACGCGACGGCTTATGTTATGCCCCTCTCCTGTGATTGCATCGGAAACCACCGCAAAATTTGGAAAAGGCGGCAGCAGGGCCCTTTACAATGACTCAAATGACTTATATCATTGTGCCAAACAGATACTATGAACGGCTTGTACTGGGGTTGTAACAGAGGATACCGCAACGCTCGGCAGCAGATCGAGCCCTTTAAAACGTGCGAAGCCCCTTTAATCCTGGTGCCAGGCCGTACATGGAGAGGTCGCGTTTGAAGAAACTGCTTCCGAAACGACACTCCCTAAGCAAAAAGCGTCTCAAGCTGATTTTGTAGTATGTATATGAGAAAGTAAGATCACGGGGTTTGAACCCCGTATCTTGTTCCCCTGTTGCACCCTGAGAGGGCGCGTTTTAAAAATCGCTTCCAAAATGGCACTCGAAATGGCCAAATGGCCTATTTCATCAACTTCGGGGCTTAATATATTTTTATATAACAATAATACTAAAGATGTCCAAAGCTAATTTCGTAATATGTATATGTGAAAGGAAGATCACGGGGTTTGAACCCCGTATCTTGTTCCCCTGTTGCACCCTGAGATGTCGGGTTTGACAAAATGGCTTCCAAACCGGCACTCGAAATGACCAAATGGCCAATTTCCTCAACTTCGGGGCTTAATATCATTTGATATAAAAATAATATTAAAGATGTCCTAAACTAGTTTTGTAATATGTATATGTGAAAGTAAGATCACGGTGTTTAAACCCGGTACCTTGTTCCCCTGTTGCACCCTGAGAGGTCGGGTTTGACAAAATGGCTTCCAAACTGGCACTCGAAATGGCCAAATGGCCAATTTCGTCAACTTCGGGGATTAATATCATTTGATATAAAAATAATATTAGAGATGTCCTAAGCTCATTTTGTAATATGTATATGTGAAAGTAAGATCACGGGGTTTGAACACCGTATCTTGTTCCCCTGTTGCACCATGACAGGTCGAGTTTGACAAAATCGCTTCCAAACCGGCGTTCGAAATGGCCATTGGCCAATTTCATCAACTTCGGGACTTAATATCATTCGATATAACAATAATACTAAAGATGTCCTAAGCTAATTTTGTAATATGTATATGTGAAAGGAAGATCACGGCGTTTGAACCCCGTACCTTGTTCCCCTGTTGCACCCTGAGAGGTCGCGTTTGACAAAATCGCTTCCAAAACGGCACTCGAAATGGCCAAGTGGCCAATTTCGTCAACTTTGAGACTTAATATCATTTGATATAAAAATAATATTAAAGATGTCCTAAACTAGTTTTGTAATATGTATATGTGAAAGTAAGATCACGGTGTTTAAACCCGGTACCTTGTTCCCCTGTTGCACCCTGAGAGGTCGGGTTTGACAAAATCGCTTCCAAAACGGCACTCGAAATGGCCAAGTGGCGAATTTCGTCAACTTCGAGGCTTAATATTATTTGATATAAAAATAATATTAGAGATGTCCTAAGCTCATTTTGTAATATGTATATGTGAAAGTAAGATCACGGGGTTTGAACACCGTATCTTGTTCCCCTGTTGCACCATGACAGGTCGAGTTTGACAAAATCGCTTCCAAACCGGCGTTCGAAATGGCCATTGGCCAATTTCATCAACTTCGGGACTTAATATCATTCGATATAACAATAATACTAAAGATGTCCTAAGCTAATTTTGTAATATGTATATGTGAAAGGAAGATCACGGCGTTTGAACCCCGTACCTTGTTCCCCTGTTGCACCCTGAGAGGTCGCGTTTGACAAAATCGCTTCCAAAACGGCACTCGAAATGGCCAAGTGGCCAATTTCGTCAACTTTGAGACTTAATATCATTTGATATAAAAATAATATTAAATATGTCCTAAGCTGATTTTGTAGTACGTATATGTGAACATAAGATCACGGGGTTTGAACCCCGTATCTTGTTCCCCTGTTGCACCCTGAGAGGTCGGGTTTGACAAAATCGCTTCCAAAACGGCACTCGAAATGGCCAAGTGGCGAATTTCGTCAACTTCGAGGCTTAATATTATTTGATATAAAAATAATATTAAAGATGTCCTAAGCTGATTTTGTAGTATGTGTATGTGACAGTAAGATCACGGGGTTTGAACTCCGTATCTTGTTCCCCTGTTGCACCCTGTGAGGTCGGGTTTCACAAAATGGCTTCCAAAACGGCACTCGAAATGGCAAAGTGGCGAATTTCGTCAACTTCGGGGCTCAATATCATTCGATATAAAAATATTAAAAATGTCCTAAACTAATTTTGTAATATGTATACGTGAAAGTATGATCACGGTGTTTAAACCCGTACGTTGTTCCCCTGTTGAACCCTGAGAAGTCGCGTTTGACAAAATCGTTTCCAAAGCGGCACTCGAAATGGCCAAGTGGCCAATTTCGTAAATGTCGGGGCTTATTATCATTTGATATAAAATTAATATTAAAGATGTCCTAAGCTGATATTATAATATGTATATGTGAAAGTAAGATCACGGGGTTAGAACCCCGTATCTTCCCCTGTTGCTCCCTGAGAGGTCGCGTTTGACAAAATCGCTTCCAAAACGGCTAAATGGCGAATTTCATCATCCTAAGCTGATTATATAATGTAATGTATATGGGTATGTATATGTGAAAGTACGACCACGGGGTTTGAGCCCCGTACCTTGTTCTCCTGTTGCACCCTGATAGGTCGCGTTTGACAAGATCACTTCCAAAACGGCACTCGAAATGGACAGCTTTATCAAGTTGTATAGTTTAATATAAAAGCGATATAAAATACAAGACGGTATCATTTCTATATTACTCACTGAAAATAAAGTTGTCTGTTCTGTCAGCCACTTCGAGTTCTGGAAAACATAACAGTTCTCGTTTCGAACTCCTTCAGACCGGCCGTACAGTCTCAGCGCATGCCTATTACGATAATACTGGGACTTAGTCCGTCGAGCGCCTAGGAGGGGAACCCTGTCTGAGTCGCAACTTTGAAGGCCCTCGGTGCATCAGGATTAACACTCACACATCGTGCCGTGGTTGGTATGTGGCCTGGAGGACGTACTGAACGAAAATAGGCGATGACATTTGCAGAATTTGACTGCCTTTGTCGAAAAATCCTAGTCTAAACATGGGCGATGTGCAAAAATCTACGGAATCCCCATAGGCGCAATGCATTAAAATTCATTTGGCCAGGGTGCACTAGGCTTACATTCTGCTGGTGCCTTTCATGTCTCCAGGGGTTCTTTACATGGTGTTCTTCTCTATTAGGCGATGACATCTTAAAAAATTTATTCTGTTTTGCTGTTAATTGGCATGAACGCTGTCTCCCATTGAATTAACATCCTGTAAGGCAGCTTCCCGCATAGCGGCTGAGTATAGTGACGGAGTGCGCCGGCTGGGGGATGACAGCGAATTTTGGGATTGCACCGGTAGGCGACACGTCCCGGGTTATAAGCCTCAAACCGTGCTGATAGACGCACGGCAGCCAGTAGATGGTAAGGACGTAATTAGGTACTTAGGAAGGCAAGTTCTTTATCAGAAAGTGTTAGAGATGGTTGACTGACACACTTGCCTTCCCCCGCCAAAAGTATGTGATGCGCTTCTATTATCTCCCGGGTAATTTGAGATCTGGCCCTCCCCAGGACAGTTGTACCCCGAAAATCCGGAACACAACCACATCTATCGCAATGGTATGCCAGATTGCCCGAAGGCACATTTCTGAGGCTGCAGGAGTGCTCACGTAGTCTAGTATTTAGGCACCTGCCCGTCTGGCCAATGTAAACTCTATTACACGACAGAGTTATTTTGTATATAACACCAGAAGAACAGGCCACGAATTGCTGGGAATGAGCAATATCACACACCACCCCACGTTCAACTTTTTTGACCATGCCACAGAGGCCACCAACCTTGTGAGGGGCCGAAAGGACCGTAGGGACCTGGTACCTATTGGCTACTTTCTTGATTCTACTTTCTTTTTTGTGCCTTCGGGCAATCTGGCATACCATTGCGATAGATGTGGTTGTGTTACGGATTTCCGGGATACAACTGTCCTGGGGAGGGCCAGATCTCAAATTACCCGGGAGATAATAGAAGCGCATCACATACTTTTGGCGGGGGAAGGCAAGTGTGTCAGTCAACCATCTCTAACACTTTCTGATAAAGAACTTGCCTTCCTAAGTACCTAATTACGTCCTTACTATCTACTGGCTGCCGTGCGTCTATCAGCACGGTTTGAGGCTTATAACCCGGCACGTGTCGCCTACCGGTTGTGTTTTAAAAGCAATCATTTGCCTGCAATACATATTAGTTGCGAGTGACGCTTGTGTTTGTGTGCTTCCTTCAGTCCCTGTCTTCCGCGTCCCAACATCTGCAGTATGCTGTCTCACCAACTAGCCCAACTTTCTACACTTGTTCGTACCGATTATGACGTCATGTACGAAACCTATTTAAATAATGTGTAACCAGCTACGCATCTTTTGTCCTGACGAAGACAGTGCCACTGTGGAAACGTCGACCCCTTGCCCATTTTACTTTTTAACATCTCCATATGTAATAAATTGTGTTTGTAACTGCCCTAAAATCTGTTTCCGCGTATTTTTTTGAACTTCTGTAAAACTTCGTGGCCGTTTGATAATCCTTTTACCTCAACATATATATATATATATAAAGTTGAAACTGTTGTCATTGAGTAGTGCTGCCCATAAGCGAATGCGGTTGACCACGAAAAATAAAGATATTCAATAAGGATCAGAAGTGGAAACAGTGCTTCTGACACGACTAACCCCAAATTAGTGCTTCTGACAAACGGACCCCACCCCCCGAAATTAGTGCCAATGTAACCAAAGTCCTAACAAGGTTAAGAAACGCTAAAAAGATTGACGAGAGCTTGTACCAGTAATTACTCCCAAAGGACCCAAGGGCTGGTAGATTTTACATGCTCGCCAAGATACATAAGCCGGGTAACCCCGGAAGGCCGATTGTTTCCTGTAATGGTACAGCCACTGAGAATCTTTCATCATTCGTGGATCATCTCCTCAAGCCCATCCCGTCTAAATTCGACTCATACGTTAAGGACACCAACCATTTCCTTCAAGATATACGTAAAATAAACGTTCCCCCTAACTCTGTAAGCAACCCTATATGTCACTTCCCTGTACACTAACATTCCCCACTCAGATGGAATAGCAGCGGGAGAGTGTGCAATCAACCCGACCAGGGTTATGATACGTCCGTCCTCACGGAACTCCTGAATCTGATTCTAACATGCAATAACTTCGAATTCGACGACAAACACTACATACAGGTCAATGGTACAGCAATGGGAACAAAAATGGCCCCGAACTATGCAAATATCTTCATGGCATCCATGGGTTCCTCAGAAATTGTGCACTGAAGCCACCCCTATATAAGCGATTCCTAGATGATATATTCATTATTTGTCCCCGCTCCGAATGCGACCTTCAGTTGTTTGTCAACGATTTTAACCAAGTGCATCCCAGTATTAAATTTACATTCAATTACTCTTCCTCAGTTGTTAATTTTCTGGATGTGGAAGCTAAACTACATAATGGAATCATAATCACCAGTCTGTATCGAAAGCCTACCGACTCCCAACAGTATCTATCAGAGAGTTGCCAGAGTATCTAACCGAGTTGTCACCCCAGACACGCTAAGCTAGCTATCCCTTATAGTCAAGCACTGCGTTACCGGAGAATATGTTCTAACGATGATGAACTAGACAATCATCTTGAGAGCCTTGAAGAAACATTCGCAGATAGAAAATATCCTAGTCAGGTTGTAAAAGATCAACCAGATCAAGCCAGAGCTAAATCAACCGATCGAGAAAACCTATTCCAAAGACAGCCCCGTGCCGATAAGAATTCTTCAGTAAACCGCACTATTAGCTTCAACGGTTATGCCCCGGACGTAAACCGCATACTTAGCGCATACGGCACTATGCAATCCTCACCCAATCTGATCGTATGAGTCAGGTGTTCTCGGAACCACCTCACGTTACTTATCGCCGAGCAAGGAACATCCAAGTAGACTTGTGAACGCCAAGTTAAACTAGCCGTCGGAACATAACGGTTGTCAACCATGCAACGGACGCAGGTGACAGATCTGTAAATTAATGCAAACTGCAACGAGAGTAGAAAGCACAAATTCTAACTATCGCACAAAAATTAATGGTCTATTTAACTGTAACTCTTTTAACGTCCTTTATCTCCTTCAATATAATGAGTGCAAGGCCCAATATATCGGTCAAACAGCTACATCCTTCAGAATCCGTTTCAACAACCATAGGTCCGACGTATCAAAGTAACCTAATCTGCCAGTGTCTCGACATTTTAGTAAACCCGGACACTCAATTAACGACATAGCCATTTTCGTTCTGCAATCGGGTTTTCCATCCCAACGCCTTAGATAATAAAGCGAATCGTTCTTGATTTACAAATTTAAAAGCCAGATTAACAAGGACCCCGGCGTCCCCTCAACTGTTCGCAACCTAAATTCCTAATTCTCTCAGAATACATACACTATTTTGTATCTCTTTCAGACTCCCCGGTTGGTCACCCAAGGAAGTCATTGCCCTCCGGGGAAGAATATGACTGCCTGTGATTCATTGTACCCTTTTACCTTCGTTTGACGAAGCAGGTTGTGCTGCCCTCTCCCCTTCTACATATTCCCTCTCATTCTTTGGAATTGTCTTGCGTCACCATAATATCCAATTCTTGTTGAAGATAGCGCTGCTGTCGAAACGTCGAATATCCCCTCTTAGTTTTTAATAAAGCAGCCAGGGTGGGGCTGAACTCCACATCCCACCGAAACATTGATAACATATTCTACAGTGACCGAAATTCTCGCGAAACAGGACCTAAATCCATCTCGAAAACAGCAAAGCATTCAATGGGGAAAGGAGCAGAAAGCTCTCACACCTGGCCATCTGGAAATATAACAAAAAAAGAAAAAAAGTACAATAGAGAGAGACAATGGGCTGTGATGGTGATGTCAAATGATGGGCTATGATATGATGGGCTGTTCAATGAAGTTTCCTGGAAATGCCATCCTATGGGCCATGGCTGGTTTTCATCCCGGGTCACCGCGAGGGCTTCCTCCGGATAGAGACATCCATCTAGTTCCTTACCCTGGTAATCTTTCAGATGAATGATGGGAGAGGGGGTGACTCTCAGGCGAGAGACGGTGAAAATTGGAGGTGATGAACTACCTTCGGTGCTTGTTTGAAAAACTTTTCTGTGCAGCAGGACCCTCATTTTACCTGCGACTGTTATGTGTGACCGCGATTTTATCTGTGACTTTTTTGTTTTTCGCGAAGAATACGATAGGGTTACCATTTATTTTATTGAACAATTCTGATTTCTTTTCACGCGTTGCTTCAGATGAACTGATAGCTAACGTTCTGTGTTTGTTGTTGTAGTCACGTAGGGTTTAGGGAAGTACATGAACAATGTGGCATTTTCTGGTCCCCTAAAATAGCTAAATATCCTCTCACGCAGTGTTCTGACAAAATACTCAGCTTGTGATGCCGTAATGGGTGAAAACACGGAACAGCAGATGACCGTTTTCTGTGCGAGATACCCCTTGACGGCCTTGTTGTAGAATTCCCCTCCTGTATTGCAAAAGATACGTGTAGGAACATTACCTCCCCGAAAAGTCATATCATCGCCTTTTTCGTCTCGGCAGGACATATCACAGGAGGGTGCGCACAAATCGGGAGAAGAAGTCTATCGCCATGAGAACGAAACGGTAACCATCGTTGAATCGCTTGTACTTTGAAAAGTATGCGAGATTGATTTGCCGGACGGTCGTTTATCTTGAGGGAGATGATGTGCCGCTAGACGTTCTCCTCACTGTATGACGGAGGGTGTACGCATCCAACTTCCTGAGAACAGCGAGAGCCTGCTTTTTGCTCAGGTGATGCGCTTTTCTGTAACATTCCACGCCACCCAGTCCCCCCTTAGGTTTATCATATTATTCCACAAGCCGACCACGTTATTTTAGACCTGCTGTTGAGGTTCGCGAGGTTTGGGCAAGGAGATTAGTTGCAATAGTTTCAAGACTTTGGGAAACCAGGGAAGTTTCTTCTCTGTCTTACGTTGCATCAAATAATTGAAACGGAGAAGTACCCAATGAGCTTGCTCGACACGGAGACACAACCTTCTTTATCCGTTTTTTAAATTCCGAGGCGACCCTTCTCTCTTCCTCTTCATCAACATCTGGGGAGGTGAGCAAAGTTAAAGTCATCTAGTGTCTTACGTCTTGTTTTTATTGGCATAAGGATTGAATCCGTACTGTTTGAGTATATGATAGAGTGCCTGCAGTATGAGCTGAACTTTTACGTTGTCACTCTCCCTCAAGGAAAGAATATTTCCAATGGAGGTGGTAACTTCAATTCTCTTGGATATTGAAGTGGGCAAAAAGGTCTGATACAGTGGAAAGCAGGAGAGGAATCAACAACAAATGAACGCCGAGTCCTGAGACATCCCAAGTAGCATTGCAATATTGGTCCGATATTAGACCAATATGGACTGCCAGGTTCGCCAATATCGGCTCCATATGGGCTACCAATATCAGACCAATAGGGAAAGTGCAACCATGCTCCATATTGGAGCAATGTGGGCTTCCTATATTGGCAAGCCGATTTCACCCACATTGCGCCAATATTTCCGTGATAACGCTAATGGTGAGTCAGCGTAATAATAAGGCATTATCCTGTGTAATACCCACCAATAACAGTGATATTACTCCTGTCTTCTTTCCTTTTTTATTTCTGCAGATCTTATTAATCGATGTTTCATCGTGTTACAAAAACAACACTGCATCGCCCTAAAAATGAAGAACCAGGTGCTGTGCCCATGTTGCTCAAGGACCCAGGCACTCCCACGGAACTACCAATGCCAAACATCCCTCAGATGCCTTCATTGGCATCACAATAGTGTATGAACCAGAAATTTCGAACTCGCTCCTAGAGTGCAAAGAAGCACAAAAGAAAAAAACTGTCATGACGGTCACGGACATATGCCTCAGCAAGTCACCCTGCCTCTGCAGTAATTGAAGGCAGGGAGGGGTAACGGTAATGGTAACGGAAACAGAAACGGTATATTACCGAAATTGGAGATAGTACGATAACAGAAACGGAAACACATACCACGGCCCTCCATTACTGGAAACAAAAACGGAAACGAATTTGTCGTCCGGTATTGAATTCTGGTAATGGCTATTCCTGTTGTGCGATGACATTTGAGTGACTTTTCATATTTTGTTTCTGTATATTGATTACTCCATTCCGTGTAATGCTCTAAGTACTACACGAGAGCATGGAAAGAAAGCGCAATATTGGATCTCGATAGGATCTCGAATATTGGGTGACAGACAGTCCACGATTTTGCGTTACTTGTTTTGTACTCTTTTTTTTTTTTCATTTCACCGTGGCCATGGCAGTATTATTTACTACTTAGAGCGTCCGCTCATAAATGCGACACGAAGGTTACGCCCATGTGGAGTTGTTGGACTCCGAGTGACTGAAGGCTGAAGACGTGTTCCTTCATTTTTTTTTTAAATCTTGCAAGATGTGCGCATCCCAGCGACGTAAAATTACTTGTGTAGTATGTACGCGTGACACCGAAGCAGCGCTTGGGCAAAACAGTGTGCTGAGAGAGCAGGAAGGGCCACCCTCCCGCAGCTCTGTAACCGTTCCATTACCGGAAACAGTAACGGAAACGTAACGGAAAGGCCGGAATCAGAAACGAATAGCGGAAATGAAAATATAGCAGTAACAAAATGGTAACGGTAATCAAAATACGTCCGTTATCCTTTCCTGCTTGAAGGCATCTTGTGTTACACAACAGACAACCCTTCCTGTTCAACATTGTGTTATTTGCTTCCCCTGCCGCGTCGTTTGTCATTAGAGGGACAAGCGACGTCTTCCCCGAATGAAACGTCCCATTCGAGTGTTGTATATGCGTATTAGTTGTTGGATGCGTGATTTCGCTCAAACGGTCACGCTCTGAGACGGTTCGACCAGCAAGATGGCCATGGTTTGCAGCAGGTGTACCAGGTGAGCTACAGTGCATGTTACAATGGGGTTACGAGATATCTTGACTGTTTCGAACAATGTGTATCATCAGATCTGCAGGAAGTTGTTGGATGTATCAACATATAGTGAGTTGGGCATTTCACACGCTTCAATGTCCAATCTTGCTGTGCTGCATGAGCATTTGGTACAAGTACCAATACGGATGTGTCCCATTTTCCTCATTTCCTGTCAATATCTGGTGCACACGGGCAATATGGGGCTCATATTGCTGATATTTTTCGTATATTGGTTCAAACTTGGCAATATGGGGCCCGTATTGTCAGGTTTGAGCCAATGAGGCAAATATTGGCAAAGCGGGTCCCATGTTGGACCCGTAGTGCCAATGACCAGCCAAGGTGGCTCCAGTATTCTGTGCAGCCTGGTATATCACTTCAAACATTGCAGATTCTTAAGAATCCCCTGGTGTGGAAGCCATTGTAAAAAGCATCAAGCGTGCGAATGTATCTGGAGCCAATGACACCTTTCTGTCCAATATATTGAGACAAATTTCAGAGAAGTGTTTAATGTTGGACAAGGGAGAGCATCTCAACACGTCGCGACTACACAGAGGGGGTAGAGTGAAGAGCACTTTGGGTAAGGTGAGGTGAGGACGGCGATTCATTTTATAGTATACATATACTGACACTCATCCAGAAAAATAACACTGCGTACCCTGTGATCCTCGTGCGTATCATCTTGTGTTAGCCATTCATTGAGCTTCGTATCGATGCATGTTCGCGTGTGTCCTTGCGATTAGCAGTGTCTAGAGTTACTTACGAATTTTCATATTCACTTCGTGCCCTGAACATGTTTGTGATTTGGCCTGAGCACTGTCCGTTCGTCTTGACTCTTTCTGATGACTAGCTCGCACTAAGCGGTGTTTGTATGCACTCTTGCATGTTTAGGAGTATTTGTTATTGTTTACGAATTCGCGTTTGGCAGTGTTTGATTCATGCATGAGTGAACATGTTTACGATTGGGTCTGAGCACCGCCTGCTTGCCGTGAGCATTTTCCTGTTGACTACCTCCCGCTGAGCAGTGTTTGTTCGTGCTCTTGCGTGCTTAGAGGTGTGTCTACGTGTTTAGTAGTGCCTGTTCTCGTTGAAATACTTGCCTGCCACAAGTGTTTTGTTTTTGTGCTTTCCACGCAAACTGCCAAGAGGAAAACGGTGGCGAAACCTGGTGTGACACTTTCCAACTAGGTAGCCACATGTCGTCAGTCTCTGCAACCATCATGGCGGGGATGATCAGTAGTCGCTCCACACCGCTTTCTTCAAGATGGTGTCATTGATTTTTCAATAAATTGTTTATCTGTGTCCACTGTGCATCTATTCACTTGCATATTTTTTATATTCTAAAGCCCCAACTTTTGCACAGGAAGACGTCCACCGTTTCAGAATTGACTCAGATGATGCACTGCTTTAATTTAAACTTGCCTCAGATTGTGCACTGCCCCCTTTGAACTCAGTAATGTAAATTGAAATGTGCTGACCTTGAGGTCATTATTCTGTGTAAAACTTCAGGTCAGTAACTACTATTCGCCAGCACATTTTCATTTTTTTCTTGCTGCAAGTTTATTGTCTCATTGATTTTTTATTTTCTATTCAGATGTTTACATGACATAAATTATTATTATTACAATGGAAAGTAACTCTTCCGAGGCTGGAACATACAGAAGGACAAACAGAACAGAAGCCTCAAATGGCTGAAATCCTACTGCTGTCCGGCTTTTGATGACTGCAGATTTCTAACTATTATTACTAATTTGTGCCTAGACATGTAAGTACATAAGTGTATCTGACACATACTCACTTCTTGAATAACTTGGTTGGATACATTTTCGTCAGTGTGGTTAGGTGAACAGAGGAGGTCACCCTTTTAGACACCTGGTGACATCAGGTGGATGTCCAGGCAAACTAACTAATGCAATAAAATTGCAGATACTCTGGAATTCTTTTCCTTAACATTGTAATTTTTTAACATCACATCTGTTGATACTTTTCCACACTGCAAAACCATGTAACAACCAAACTAGCTTGGAGAGTCTCTGGGAATTATTGCACCCATTATTCTTGTTTAAGTTATCTGATACTGTGACTGATATACTTTTCAACAGTAGCTCCAACAGGCTAACCTTTGCCTCGTTTTTTAAGTAAAGATATGTTCTCCCACTCCTGTAAATAGAAACTGTACGAAATAAAGCGCTTCTGTTCACACAACGAACTTGTCAAACCATTTAGTTTATATAATAGCACTGCAGCAGCAACAGTGTTGACAATATACCTACACATTTTTTATTTTTATTGTTCTGAGCTGTTGGGGACAGAGTGAGGTCTTCAGCCTTTGTTATGCTTTGCAATACTTCAAAGAGCTGAAACAAAGAAAATAAGAGAAATATAAAGGGTTTTTTACTTCCCCTGCTTATGCTAGTAAGCATGTTATATTTTACCAGTTTTCCCGTGTACTCTGAGAAAACAAGGCGCTGTTCCGGACGTGAACGAGCGTGAGCCACATGCGCTGACCTCTGGTCCCAAATAGCAGAGTTCAGGAGAAGGTAGGGCCAAGGATGGGCTGCTGATGTAATGCTGCATAAACTCCTGAAGCACACACCAGCACAGGCGCACTATATCCTCTGCCTGCTTTTTCTGTGTATTACACACTACATCTTTATGTATGGGGATATTCAGACCACGGCTCCAGGGTTTTCTGTCTTTCTTGCACACTCTCAATTTTTATTATGTCAGCATTAGAAGCCCCATTTTGAAGAAAAGCCGGCGTCGCAGCGGGTTAAGTGAGATGTCGGTGGTGGTGGTGGTGGTGGTGGTGATAGGGCTTGCCGTTGTCGGCCTCACGTATGTGGGCAACGTCACGACTGACGCCCTAGGGGAATGTGCGTCCTGGGCCGACTTCTAAGGGAACTGTGCCGACATATGTCTGAAAGCGTCTGAGGAAAACCCAGGAAAAACCTAAGCAAAGTGAGATGTCCGTGTACAGCGCAGCAGGTGTCAAAGAGCGAATCAGGCTGCGCTCCACAAGCTGATTTGCTCTTCTTCGCCATGTGTAAGCGTGAAGTGGCGGCGCAGCCATTGTAGAGCTCGTCAGCTGGAGCTGGAGCCGTCGTCAGTTGCAGGAGAGTCGGACTCGCTCAAAAAAACGTGACCACGCGGGAGCTGCCATCCGTTGGTCATGGAAGGTGTTGCCTTCCGTTGGCTGCTTCATTCCGCTAATCTTGACGTGCCCGTTTTCCTAAACTCATCACTTGCTATCTAAATTCGGCGTACCATGTACGTATCTCATATGTATTCGTTAAACAAATAAGCAGCGAATATTTTCCCACTACATCATTTGCTTATGTGCTGCCGTTCGTTCATCACCTTATTATCACGAAACTCGACAGACCAGAGCATGGAATGGCGGGTGGTTTCGTTTTTGCCATTTCCGGTTCCCGTTGGTTCGCAGAGCAGCATGAAAATGGCGGTTTACTGTGTGTATTCATCTTTGGAATTCTGTTGCCTTCGGAAATACATGTCTACATTTGTTACGATGAGTAACGATTTATTGATTTCGCTCGCAAAGCATACAAACGCCACTTCAACAGGTCATAGGCGGTAAACATCTTCATCCGTGTCGGTGGAAAGCAAAGGGTTGGTGGTGTCGCAGGTATATCACATCGATAATATATGATTCACGATTGATATGGCAACGTTCACTCTGAGATTCCGATAGCAGTACTAAATTCTGCATGTATCCCGAAGGTTCGTGCGTACTCAATGCAATTACACGGCTGGCCTCACTTCCTACGGTGGACGCCGTTGCCACCGTTGCTTCCATCGGCTCGTTCCCCCGTTTGTCATCCCACGTGACTGCGCAGGGTTGGCAACAAACGGAGCAGCTCCGTTGTAGTTAGGGGGCTGAAATTCGTCCACTAACACTGTCCATGACCAACGAATGGGTGCACGCGGGCGGTCACGCTCGGGGATAGGAGAACCCCATTGACGGCGCGCCAAGTACATTCTCTAGAGTCTTCCAATATTAACTCTATGGTCAGTTGCGCCTCGCCGCTGGACGTGTTCGGACGTGTGTCGTGCATTCTCTGAGAGTTTCGCAAGCGGCTGAGTTTGTATCTCATGTCGTGTGGCAGTTTAAACTGCAACGTTCTCCAGTGGATCCCGGTCCTTCTACAAGTCAGAATACTTGTCAAAGTATATATAAATATACGAAGCATAAGAAAAGCAATTAGAAAGAAGACGAACGTCTAATGTTAACGGATTGTCATCGCGTTAATTAGATTAATCGTCCACAATTTTTTGTACGTGTTATTTTGTTATATCTCATTGCCCTATATTATGTTATAAAGATCACTGAGGTATCCAGATTCAATCATCCTACAGAGCTGCGAACAAAAACTTTTGCATGGTGTTCAGATCATCTGTCTAGAGGCATCTCCAAGGGAATGCAGATACCTTTTTGGTGTGGGATGGACGGTATTGTGAAACACGCCCACAGAACCAGTAACCGCCCCTAGACATCCGACAAGGGTCCGAACATCCGCAGCCTAACGTGAACATCCATTGAACGCCTCCTCGACGCGTTAGTTAGGATGCTCCAACGAGTATACGCAGCAGACGTCCCACATATATCACCCTGTGGACACCATGCGCACCCCACCCGCACTGTGTCTACAAGGAGCCGTTTGAGCACCCCTTTTCGCTCTTCACCCTCCGCCTCCTTCTTCTGTCCCGCTCTGCCGTCTGACTGCGTCGCCGCGAAAGGAGAAACCTGCGCAGAAGGCTTGTTTTTTCGCGACACGCAGAAGAGAGAGTCACGTGATGCCATAGCACGTTGTGCGGATGATTCAAACGCCGCTGGAGAGGCTCGACAAACATGGCGGCTCTGCAATGGCTTGGAGTAATACTATGGTGAGCTAGAATGAATGGTGTGCTGAACGGCGACTGAAACCGGGTCGTGACGACGGGCCTGCCGATAGGTGGCTACCAAGGGCTCGGCCCGCTGCCGCTTCTTGCGCCCTCAAGGCCACGTGACCGCATGCGCAAAGAGCACCTGGGAGCGCCTGGGAGTTCCCGCGATGGCCGAAATTGAAGCAATCTGGCAGATACGGAGGAGAGAGAAAAAAATGTGGGCGTGCTGATACCTCACGCTTCGGAGATATGATTACGACGGACGGAGGAGTTCGCGTCTTGGGATGTTGTGGTAAAGGTAGTGTTTCAATGCTTCTTGGGATAATCGGGGGATAATTTTCTTCAGGGGATAAGGTATATCTTTGGTTCTGCTACATCGCTTCTGCGCGAAATCCCCTAATTAAAGAGGTCAATTAATGAATTAGGTAATTGGTGACATTGTAGATACATACTTTCTTCGAGAGGGTGTTCGCCTAGCCATATATAACTCAAAGAAATAAAAATAAATAAATAAATCAAAGGGAGGAATGGAGTGGACTTTCACTGCTGCAAGCTTGTAGACGATACTAAAAAAGCATTCAAGTCAAGATACTAATCACTGCCTTTTAAAAGTGTTTGTTAGATACCAAGTTACTCCCAAAAGCACTTAAGGTAAAGCAACTTGAGTAGAGTATTTTTGTTGTGTACAATTCTGTGTGAAGCTCTCACATGTTTTGTGAGGTAGCACAAAGGCATTCCATTCCAGTCTCCCTGGGTACATCACACAGATACGTTATGTATAAATTAATGCATATGGAAGTGGCTTCGATAGTCATAAAAGTATACTTCAGGTAGTTTGCATTCACAGCAGAGTACATAGTCGTTTGCTGCTTGCTGCTTGTCTGTATATGCCCAGCCCCTGTTTACCTCCGTTTTGAGACATGTTGGAAGGCTGCAAAAATTTTGGCTGCAGGATTTTTTACACGCCATTGTTGTACAACCCAACATGGTGCGCTTGTGGTATAATGCAATGATACACTGGTGTACAATGTATAAAGTTTTGTGCGCGACAGACTGACCATCGTGACACACGCTCTGAAAGTCGCACAAATCCTTCCATACTCATGCCCCTGAAGTTTTGTTTAAGACGCCATTTCCAAAAACAGCGTCATGTACTAATAGATGCAGAGTATTTAGAAAATCAGTCAGATACCTCAGCCAATTCTTGACATCAAATTATGCAAGCTGAAGAACATCTCATTATTTGCCTCATAACATGTAATCGTGTCGTTTGACAAGCAAAAGTCGGGGGTGTACTATGTATTTGTCGCGAACATCGTACTAGAGGCAGTAGAAGGTGAGATCCTGTTTAGACAGAAAGTCACATCCTGTAGGAACACTGTCTCTTTTATACCTTCGTCGTAGAAGCAATGGTTTTTGCTTACGATTTCAGAACAGGGTTTATACACTATGTCACTACTCTCTCCCTTTCCCGGCTTTTTGCGATGCAACAAGCTTTCTAGTTCATAGTTGATATATAATCACAATGAATCAGCTGGACTAGAAAGCATGGTACGGTTTCTAGTCGAGCTGACTCATTCTGATTATATATCAACTGTGAAACAGAATTTCAGGATCATGTTTGTGTATTGGTCTTCATATTCTTTAAAATTATTGAAAGGGGGACAGCAGTGATACGCAGTTCTGCGAAAAGGCGGGAAAGGGGGAGAGCAGTGACACAGTGTAGATACCTTGTTTTGTTTTCCTCTTTGGTACCCGTACCAAAGGGGAAAACAAAAACAGGTCCAGCAGAATAGACTCTTCCTACTGGCTGAGGTAAGCGTCTCTCAAAACGAGGGCGCCATTCTCAGCGCAACAGTTCTTAGTGTTCGCTACATGCTGAGCAGTGACCTGTACTTTGTTTTCATGGACGCCACCCCAGAGCAGCCAAGTTCGCAAAGTACATCATGACTGATAAAGAGAGAGAGAGAGAGAACTTTCATAACTTTTGTGCTCAGGAGCAGATGTCCTCCTAACAAATCCGCCCAAATTTTGGAAGATAGCTTCAGCAGAACCAACAATACCAAAGGGGGTGAAGTCCGGGCCACTCCGTGAACGCTGGTAAATCTGCGACGGCCCTCCTGGTGCTGGGGGTCACTATGTGTTAGAATGTGAGGTGCCCTTTTATGCTGACATGGCATGCCGAGACTGGGAGGTGACCCGGGTTCGAATCTCGGAGGAAGCTGTGCTGTCTGAGGCTGGGCTTTCCTCGTACACTTTAAGACAAATGTCAGCACAGTTACCTATGAAGTCAGTCCAGAACGTCCCCCCCCCCGCCCGAGCAGCATGTGCCGCCAGATAGGCAGGCAGATCGCTCGGAAGTATCCACCACCTTTTATGCTACGCAGACAGTGTATACCGTCCTATTTAGATACAGCATTCAGGGTTACACCCGTAATTTCACTAATCTTTATAATTTCCAAAAAGACATCGTCGCGCTGTTCCCCAAAGACACTTCCTTCGGTTCATACATGGAGTCTCATTTCTTGAAAATAGCGAGCAACAAGCAGTAGGTATGATGTGACTGTGAACAGCAGGCACATTATCGCCGAAGTTCTTTCCACTTGTACGTACACCAGCTAAGGGGATCAGAACAGGATGTATAGAAAAGCAACGAAACGTCGGGTTGCTTATTGTTAAGGGATAACAAGTGAAGATAATGTCACATGCTTAGATGTAATTTATATCGCATAAAATACATTGCGGTATAGTACATATGATCGCGGTATTTGATGAGCCAATCGTCTGTAAAGCACTGCACGGTCCTACGTTTGTCACCCGGTCAGTGTCTGAAGCGACGAGGGTTTATCTGACCCGTGACTAAACCGTGGAAAACTGTTTATCCGCACAGTAGTAGTATAGAAATGTGTCCTATAGCCAAGAGTTTTCTCTAATCCAATTCCAATCCAATTCTAATCCAATTCCAATCCAATTCTGAGCCACAATCCAGTTCTAATCCAACACAATTCAGTTCTAATCCAACACAAGCCAAATCCAAAGCCATCTGATTGGCCGCCATTCGCTCCGCCCACTTCACGTTGATTGGCCCATGCTAAGCCTACTGATCTTTGATTGGCTGACCTTAGCTCCGCTCCTTTGTGCTAATTAGTTGACTTGGCTCCGCCCAGTTCACGCTGAATGGCCTGTGCTAAGCCTACTGATCATTGATTGGTTGACTGTAGCTCTGCCCCTTTATGCTAATTACTCGGCTCCGCCCACTTCACGCTGATTGGTGCATGCATATCGCTGAGCACAGCTCCACCCCTTTATGCTAATTAACCGGCTCCGCTGATTGGTCCATTCTAAGCCTACTGATCACTCTCCCAGACTTTGTAAGCCCTCTGATTGGCCGTCCCCAATTTAAGCCTACTGATTGGCCCATTCTAAGCCCACTGATTGGTCCGCTGAACATAGCCTTCGTTAGCACCCGCCAGATGGCAACGGCCCCGCTGCGGCTTTATCTCAGATGTTCAAACTTACCTATTTACTGGCTCCATCCACTTCATGCTGATTGGTTCATTCTAGGCCTACTGATTCAGGCGTCTAAGCCAAAGCCTACTGATCACCCTCCCAGCGCTCTGATTGACTGTCCCCAATGTAAGCCTACCGATTAGCCCTCGCTGGCCCGTTCTAAGCCCACTGACACCAGATGGCGCAACTCTTTACTGGCTCCGCCTACTTTACGCTGATTGGCCCTTCACAACGATTGGTCCATTCTAAGCCTACCGATGGCTGGCCCTGATTGGTCCACGCTAAGCCTACTGAACGCTGATTGGCTTACCTGAATTTGTCGCTCCTAAGCCAGGCAGCAGCTTCAGACAAGACACACAACAATTGTTGATTTCAACCTTTATTTGGTACAACAGCCTCCTAGTCCAGCTGTGGGTTGGTTCATCTGCATCAGAGAGATCATTGGTCCATAATTCTTTGCGGTCATCTCTCGCGCTCATTGCTCACTCAGCTCCCTCGGTAGATTCCAACTGTTATTGGTTCATCTAACTGCAAGTGGTCTGCTCGTTTGTCCATCTGACTGCAAGTGGCCGCTCACCCAGCTCCTTATTGGTTCTAGTTGGTCACAGCTCCCTCATAGGCTCCAACTCTGATTGGTCCATCTAACAGCAAGTGGTCACTCACCCACTCCTATTGATCCATTGAACTGCAAGCCACTCATTACTCACTCACACTCATCTCTAGATGAGATAAATTTAACTGTGGGACATTGTAACTTTTACCATAAGATAAGTTTAGCGGGGGTCATACGCTGGTAGGCTCCAACTGCTATTGGCCCGTGCTAACCGTATGCCTCCACCCTGCTGCTCATTGGTTCACAACGTTTCTACGCATGCTCTGACGGCGCCGAAGAAGCTTCCCTACACATTTAATACAAATTATGCTATTGGTCCAGCTGCGTCATAGGGCACGGCTTGGTTCTGCTGTGGCTCGCCCTGATTGGTCCATGCTACTTACCTCGTGGCGCAACTCTTTAATGGCTCTACCCACTTCGCGTTGATTGGTCCATTCTAAGCCTACTGACTTCTAACCCAGTCCACGCTAAGCCTACTGATCACTTTACCAGACTTTCTAAACGCTCTAATTGGCTGCTACCGATTGGCCCTCACTGGCCCGTTCTAAGCCCACTGACACCAGATGGGGCAACTCTTCACCAGCTCTGCCTACTTCATGGTGATTGGTCCAATCTAAGCCTACTGACTTCTAAGCCGAACCACGCTAAGCCTACTGATTGTCCCTTCACACGGAAGCCTACCGATGTCGGGCGCTGATTGGTCCACGCTAAGCCTACTGAACAGTGATTGGCTAGCCTGTCGCTCCTAAACCACACTGCAGCAGCTTCAGACGAGACACACGACAATTGTTGATTTCAACCTTTATTTGGTACAACAGCCTCCTGGTCCAGCTGTGGGATGGTTCAGCTGCATCCAGAGAGATCATTAGTCCCGGTCATCTCTTGCGCTCATTGGTCACTCAGCTCCCTCAATAGACATCAACTGCTATCGGTTCATCTAACTGCAAGTGGTCTGCTCATTGGCCCATCTGACTACAAGCCTCTCATTGGTCACTTATGTCTAGACCTCCCTAACAGGCTCCAACTGCAATTGGTCACTTCCACTCATCATTAGACCCAACTGCTACTCCCGCTAATCTCTAGATGAGATAATATAAGTTTAACTGTGGGATACTGAAACTTTTGCCATAAGATAGATTTAGCCTGGGGCTGGTAGGCTCCAACTGCTGTTGGCCCATGCCTCCATCCGCGGCTGCTCACTGGTTCACAATGAAACTTTTTCACATGCTCTGCCCTACACATACAAGAGATGGCGCCGCTTGTGATTACCCTCTTTGTAAAGATGGACAGCTTCCATTGCATTGGTGACTCATTTCTATCCAACTGGTTCATACTTCTAGAGAGCCAGCGTTAGAAGGCTGAACAGCTTACATGCCGCCGCCTCCCGCTGTTCACATAGACACAGTTGGAAATGAAAAAAAAAAAAACATTTTCAGGGTACACATCTCAAAACACGCTCTACACAAGTAAAGTTGGCTTCCCCCGGTTGCACGCGTGCGTTAGGTGAGGCCCACCCCATCTGGCTCCTCACTGATTCACAATGAAACTTTTTCACATGCTCTGACGGCGCCGAAGAAGGTTCCCTACACATAGAAGAGACGGCGCCGCTTGTGATTACCCTCTTTGCAAAGATGGACAGCTGCCATTGCATTGGTGACTCATTTCTATCCAACTGGTTCATACTTCTAGAGAGCCAGCGTTAGAAGGATGAACCGCTTACATGCCGCCGCCTCCCGCTGTTCACATAGCCACAGTTGCTAATGGAAAATAAATTTAAAAAAACGTGTTTAGGGTACACATCTCAAAACACACTATACACGAGTAAAGTTGGCTTCACCTGGTTGCATGCGTGCGCTAGGTCAAGCCCACCCCTGAGAACAAGCTGATAGAATCGTTTAGGATGTGTGTGCTTTGCAGTTCAACCTAAAAATTGTTTCAATCAAGCAGAATGGCAAATGATGCAATAGAGCGCGTTCATTCTTGAGAACGAATTTTGTGACAGAACAAAAAAAAAAACAAAACAAAAAACGTTTCAATGTGTATTAAACTGTAGAGCGAGAAATGAGGCGACCAGGCTCTACTGAGGTTGATGGGTTTAATGACGGTTAATGGCGATGAACCGAAAACGAAAGCTCGGGTCACGCGCAGTGCTGCGCGTAACCGATGGCGGTGCTGGTGATGATTATGACGCTGCTGCTACAGGGCTCCCCCCCGTGGCGGATGACAAGGCTGGCGAGGAGGGCCGAGGTTGGCAGAAAGGTCGGGCGCCGAGGCCAAGGAGTGGAGGAGCCGGACCCGAGGCGGCGGGCGGCTCGTAGTGTGCGAGCTGCGGCGCCCAATGCACCCGACGTGGAGGGGAAGGAATGCTGGAGACAGGAGCTGAGCACGGACCTAGGTAGGGCGGGTCGGGCGATACCAGAGGTGCAGACTCCAGGAATGCGGGCTTAAGCCTGTCGACGGCCACAGTGTCAGGTCCCCGTGGAAGATCGAGGCGGAAAAACTTCGCGGCTCGCGAGATGACCCTGTAGGGGCCGTCATAGGGAGGCTGCAAGCTGGAGCGCACAGAGTCCCGGCGGATGAAGACGTGGGTGGCTTGATTAAGGTCGGGGCTCACGAACACGCGTGTTGCGGGAGCGGAGCGGGTAGGCGTGGGCTTGAGGTCTCGGAAGAGCTGGCGGAGACGGTCGATGTAGGAGGAAGGGTCGTGCACGAGCGGGGCCGATGGGCTGAAGAATGCTCCGGGAAGGCGGAGCGGGCAGCCGTAGACCATGTGGGCCGCGCTGCAGTCATCCTGGCGGATCGCGGCGCGAAGGCCAAGCAGGACGAAGGGTAGACGCTCGGGCCAGGTTGTGTCGCCGTGGTCAGTGGCGCGGAGGGACGCCTTCAGCTGCCGATGAAGGCGCTCGACCAGGCCGTTGGCAGCCGGATGGTAGGCCGTGGTTCGGATGTGATGGGTTCCGAGGGCGCTGCACAGGTGACGGAAGAGGGACGATTCAAACTGGCGTCCTCTGTCCGTGGTTACAGTGGACGGGACGCCGAATCGTGAAACCCAGGAGAAGAGGAATGCGTGGGCCACCGTCTCTGCCGTGATGTCAGGAATCGGCGTTACCTCCGGCCAGCGGGTAAAGCGGTCGATGCACGAGAGCAGGTAGCGGTAGCCTTTGGCCAGAGGAAGCGGGCCGACCAAGTCGATGTGGACCTGGTCGAAACGTGCATCTGGCGGAAGGAACCGCGATGGAGGCGAGATGGTGTGGCGGTAGATTTTGGACCGCTGGCAGGCCAGGCAGGCCCGCGCCCAGTCACGGACATCGGCATTCATGCGAGGCCATATGTAGCGCTCTGCGACGATCTTTTGCGAGCCGCGCACGCCAGGGTGGGACAGCGAGTGGAGGGCGTTGAAAACATGCCGGCGGAAGGCCAGGGGAACGAAAGGGCGCGGGGTACCAGTAGAGGTGTCGCACCATAGACTTGCCGTCGAACCGGGGAGCGAGATCTCCCGAAAAGTGGTGGATGAGGCGGGGGAGGAACGAAGATTGGCGAGATCTTGATCAGCGTGTTGCGCCTGGGCGATGCCGTCCAAATCGACCGCGGGGGGCGGATGGAGAGCATTGACGTCCGGCCGCGAGAGTGCGTCGGCAGCGGCATTGTCTTCGCCTGCGACGTGTCGCACATCGGTCGTGAACCCCAAGAGGTAGCACATGTGGCGGGTTTCACGAGGCGAGTGGTTGAGGGAGGGCGATCGCAGGCGAACATGAGAGGCTTGTGGTCGGTGTACAGCACAAACGGGCGGCCCTCGAGAAAATGGCGGTAGTGTCTGCATGCCAGGTAGGCGGCGAGGAGCTCACGCCCGAAGGTGCTGTAGCGGGTTTCTGCTGGCGAGAGGCGCTGGGAAAAGAAACCGAGAGGTTTCCAGTTGCCATCCTGACGCTGTTGCAAGACCGCGCCGACAGCAGCAGTGGAGGCGTCGACGAACAACGCTGTCTTGGCGTCAGGACGAGGATGGTGGAGCAGCACAGCATCTGCCAGGGCCTGCTTGACTTCTACGAACGCGCGTTCTGCTGCCGGTGTCCACTCCAGAGGGGCAGCACGGGCCTCTTTCGGATGGTCAGCGCCGAGAGCTGCGTAGAGAGGCTGGAGCAAGGCAGCACAGCGAGGCACAAAACGTCGGTAGAAAGTCACGAGGCCAAGGAATGAACGAAGTCCTTTGCGAGAAGTGGGGGCAGGAAAGTCTCGGATGGCCTGGACCTTGGATGCGAGTGGCCGGATGCCTTGCGGGGTGATGGTGTGTCCCAGGAAGGTAAGGGTGGTAACGCCAAACTCGCACTTCGCGGCATTGATGGAGACTCCGTAGTCCTCCAGGCGCGAGAACAGGGCGCGCAGGTGGGCGCGATGAGCCTCCGGAGAAGGACTTGCGACGAGGATGTCATCCATGTATGCGAATGCGAAGTCCAGGCCGCGGAGCACTTCGTTGATGAATCGTTGGAATGTCTGCGCAGCATTACGCAGGCCAAAGGGCATCCGCACGTATTCAAAGAGGCCAAAAGGGGTGGTTATAGCAGTCTTCGGGATGTCAGGGGGATGGACGGGAATTTGGTGATAGGCTTTGATGAGGTCTATCTTGGAGAAGATGGTCGCTCCGTCAAGATTCGCGGTGAAGTCCTGAATATGGGGAAGCGGGTATCTGTCCGGTACCGTGACGATGTTGAGTGCACGGTAGTCCCCACATGGGCGCCAATCACCAGGTGTTGCTTTGGGCACCATGTGGAGAGCGGAAGACCACGGGCTGGAGGAAGGCCGAATGATCCCCAGTTCGAGCATGTGCTCGAATTCCCTCTTGGCAATGACGAGGCGCTCCGGAGCCAGCCGTCTGGGGCGAGCGAAGACAGGGGGGCCTCGTGTCACGATGTGGTGAGTGACGCTGTGGCGAGGTGGGCAAGAGGCGTGCGATTGGCGCAGGACAGCGGGGAACTCCGTGACAATGTCGGCGAAAGCAGTGGGCAACGGTAGCCGTATGGTGGGACTAATGGCGGCTATATGCGCTGGAGCTCCATAAACGTGCAAAGAAGTAGTGTTGTCGACGAGGCGCTGGCGTCTAATATCCACAAGAAGGTCGAAATGGTGGAGGAAGTCGGCGCCAAGGATTGCGAAGGGGAGGTCGGCGATGGTAAAAACCCAACGAAATACTCTGCGCAGGCCGAGGTCAAGGGTGACGGAGCGTTGACCGTAAGTTGAGATGGTGGACTTGTTGACGGCCTGCAAAGCCAAGACTGGTTGTCGGTGTCGTTTTTCTGCGGGGGTTGGTGGAACGACGCTCACGTCAGCCCCGGTGTCCACCAGGAAGCGACAGCCGGACACGCGGTCCGTGATCCGGAAGAGCCGGCTGTTGTCGCCCCCAGCCATGCCAGCCGTTAATGGTTGGGGGGAGCGTTTCCCGGCCACGAGCAAGGGGCCTGGCAGTTCCTTGCGGCATCGCCGAATTTTCGATGATACCAGCAGAAGTGGTTCTGAGAGGGCGAAGGAGACCGTTGACGGGATGGCGAGCAGCGACGGCAAAACGGGCGCCGAGGGGAACGTGGTCGCTGCGGGGGAATGGCGTCCACCCGGTTCACCAGGGCCGCCACCGTAGTCTGGAGTTGCTGGAGCGACGTGCTGATGGCAGTGATTGCAACGTCCACCGGTGGAGGGGAGGTGCGGGGGGCCAGGGCGGCAACTGCTCCTGGAGATGGAAGGCCAGCAAAATCCATAATACGGTCCGCCATCTTCGCCAAGTCATCCAGGCGGGAATTTTCGCCGGCGGCCAGGATCATGCGTACGTTGTGGGGCAAACGTTGTAGGAAGAGTTCGCGTAGTAGCGAGTCGTCCGTGGTAGGGTTGCCGGCGAGGTCGCGCATGCGGCGTAGGAGCTGGGTGGGCCGTCGATCGCCGAGCTCTTCCCTGTTTAGAAGCTGCTGCAATCGCCGCTCCTCCGAAGCAGACGTGCGGCGGATTAACTCGTCCCTTAAGGTGTCGTAGGGTAATTCGGGGTGAGGGTGGATGATTAGGTCGCGGACTTCCGCCGCAGCTTCGGGAGGAAGGTTTGCGATGGCGTGGCCAAACCTTGAGGCTTGAGAAGTGACGCGGCGTCCGTCGAAGAGAACCTCCGCCTGCGCAAACCACAGCTGAGGGTCGGAGATGGAGAAAGGCGGCAGGCGGAGCGGTGCCACAGAAGCCTCAAGCGGTGGAAGTGGCGGTGGCCGGCTGGGAGGCGAAGGGCTGGTGGAGTGCTGGTCACCGTTCATGATGGTGGAACGCTAAGACATCACGTCCGGGTCACCAGTTGTAGAGCGAGAAATGAGGCGACCAGGCTCTACTGAGGTTGATGGGTTTAATGACGGTTAATGGCGATGAACCGAAAACGAAAGCTCGGGTCACGCGCAGTGCTGCGCGTAACCGATGGCGGTGCTGGTGATGATTATGACGCTGCTGCTACAAAACAAAGTGCAAAAAACTCATCGTGATGCTAATCAGGGAAGCCAGCTCGCGTTTGAAATAAGCAGGAAGAAGCACATGATGGAGAAAACATCGATAGTTGATGCTGTGCAGAGAAGCTGGCTTGAGAGAAAAACAACTTGAATGATCAATAAACCCTATAGAGCTTGGGTCCGTTTTTATTTTAGACAGCGCGCATTCAACACACGAAATTAAATAAATCGAGCAGAATGACAATAGCATAGTGGCGCTATGTGGTGAAGCTCAAGACGCACTGACGCACTGACGCTCCAACGCTTATTAAACAATGCTATGCAGTGAAGCTTCGCACGTACTCAAGCTTAAAAAAAGAGGACTCAACCCAAGCTGAGTATGAAGAAACACAATTTTACATTGCTCCTCTCAGAATTTTCTGTTCAAACAAAGCCAGCGTACATTTCACGCGACACACCCCTGCGTTCGCACGAGCACTACTGAACAGTAAGAAGCACCATTAGAAATATAAGCTCAGGACACAACGTCGCATTATGAACAACTTCATCTCGAAAAAAAAAGGATGTGCTCACCTTCGCAGACGGGCACATAGGTTCACGAGCACCATGCAGCAATATCTGAAATACAAATTTCCGACGGCGCGTGGGCAGCTCACGCGACTTTAGCCTGCCCATGCAGTTTTAGACAGTGTCCGTTCAACATAAGAAATTATCTAAATCAAGCAGAATGATAGAGCATAGTGGCGCTATGTGATAAGGCTCTCACTGACGCCCCAACGCTTATTAAACAATGCTATGCGGTGAAGCTTCGCACGTACTCAATGTTAAAAAGAACACTCAACCCAAGCTGAGTATGAAGAAACACAATTGCTCTCCCAGAACATTATGTGCAAACATAGCCAGCGCACGCAAACCTAACTCGCACATGTAACTTCGAAAGAGAGCGTAACTGGAAGCACCATTAGAAACATAAATTGAGGATAATCGCACGGCGTCGCATTATGAACAAGTTCATCTCATAAAAAAAATATGGGCTCACCTTAAGAGCGTCACTGACTGGCACATGGATTCATAAACTAGCGGTACAGCAGCGCGCGAATTTCGGCCGCCTGGACAGCTCACGCGACTTTAACCTGCCCATGCAGTTTTAGACAGTGTGCGTTCAACATAAGAAATTATCTAAATCAAGCAGAATGATAGAGCACAGTGATGCTATGTGATAAGGCTCCAACGCTTATTAAACCGAAATTGGTTGGTGCTATGCACGCCCGTACTCAACCCAAGCTGAGTATGAAGGAACACAATTCCAGATTCCAATTCATTTCCAACTGTGTCTATGTGAACAGCGGGAGGCGGCAGCATGTAAGCTGTTCAGCCTTCTAACGCTGGCTCTCTAGAAGTATGAACCAGTTGGATAGAAATGAGTCACCAATGCAATGGAAGCTGTCCATCACAATCACAAGCTGCTGTAATCACAAGCGGCACCATCACTTGTATGTGTAGGGCAGAGCATGTGAAAAGGTTGGAGCCTGTTAGGGAGCCCTAGACATAAGTGACCAATGAGAGGCTTGTAGTCAGATGGGCCAATGAGCAGACCACTTGCAGTTAGATGAACCGATAGCAGTTGGTGTCTATTGAGGGAGCTGAGTGACCAATGAGCGCAAGAGATGACCGGGACTAATGATCTCTCTGGATGCAGCTGAACCATCCCACAGCTGGACCAGGAGGCTGTTGTACCAAATAAAGGTTGAAATCAACAATTGTCGTGTGTCTCGTCTGAAGCTGCTGCAGTGTGGTTTAGGAGCGACAGGCTAGCCAATCACTGTTCAGTAGGCTTAGCGTGGACCAATCAGCGCCCGACATCGGTAGGCTTCGGTGTGAAGGGACAATCAGTAGGCTTAGCGTGGTTCGGCTTAGAAGTCAGTAGGCTTAGATTGGACCAATCAGCATGAAGTAGGCAGAGCTGGTGAAGAGTTGCCCCATCTGGTGTCAGTGGGCTTAGAACGGGCCAGTGAGGGCCAATCGGTAGCAGCCAATTAGAGCGTTTAGAAAGTCTGGTAAAGTGATCAGTAGGCTTAGCGTGGACTGGGTTAGAAGTCAGTAGGCTTAGAATGGACCAATCAACGCGAAGTGGGTAGAGCCATTAAAGAGTTGCATCACGAGGTAAGTAGCATGGACCAATCAGGGCGAGCCACAGCAGAAACAAGCCGTGCCCTATGACGCAGCTGGGCCAATAGCATAATTTGTATTAAATGTGTAGGGAAGCTTCTTCGGCGCCGCCAGAGCATGCGCAGAAACGTTGTGAACCAATGAGCAGCAGGGTGGAGGCATGCGGTTAGCACGGGCCAATAGCAGTTGGAGCCTACTAGCGTATGACCCCCGCTAAACTTATCTTATGGTAAAAGTTACAATCTCCCACAGTTAAATTTATCTCATCTAGAGATGAGTGTGAGTGAGCAATGAGTGGCTTGCAGTTCAATGGATCAATAGGAGTGGGTGAGTGACCACTTGCTGTTAGATGGACCAATCGGAGTTGGAGCCTATGAGGGAGCTGTGACCAACTAGAACCAATAAGGAGGTGGGTGAGCGGCCACTTGCAGTCAGATGGACAAACGAGCAGACCACTTGCAGTTAGATGAACCAATAACAGTTGGAATCTACCGAGGGAGCTGAGTGAGCAATGAGCGCGAGAGATGACCGCATAGAATTATGGACCAATGATCTCTCTGATGCAGCTGAACCAACCCCCAGCTGGACTAGGAGGCTGTTGTACCAAATAAAGGTTGAAATCAACAATTGTCGTGTGTCTTGTCTGAAGCTGCTGCCTGGCTTAGCAGCGAGAAATTCAGGTAAGCCAATCACCATTCAGTAGGCGTAGCGTGGACCAATCAGGGCCAGCCATCGGTAGGCTTAGAATGGACCAATCGTTGTGAAGGGCCTATCAGCGTAAAGTAGGCGGAGCCAGTAAAGAGTTGCGCCATCTGGTGTCAGTGGGTTTAGAACGGGCCAGCGAGGGCTAATCGGTAGGCTTACATTGGGGACAGCCAATCAGAGCGCTGGGAGGGTGATAAGTAGGCTTTGGCTTAGACGCCTGAATCAGTAGGCCTAGAATGAACCAATCAGCATGAAGTGGGTGGAGCCAGTAAATAGGTAAGTTTGAACATCTGAGATAAAGCCGCAGCGGGGCCGCTGCCATCTGGCGGGCGCTAACAAAGGCTATGTTCAGCGGACCAATCAGTGGGCTTAGAATGGGCCAATCAGTAGGCTTAAATTGGGGACGGCCAATCAGAGGGCTTAGAAAGTCTGGGAGAGTGATCAGTAAGCTTAGAATAGATCAATCAGCGGAGCCGGTTAATTAGCATAAAGGGGTGGAGCTGTGCTCAGCGATATGCATGCACCAATCAGCGTAAAAGTGGGCGGAGCCGAGTAATTAGCATAAAGGGGCGGAGCTACAGTCAACCAATCAATGATCAGTAGCCTTAGCACGGGCCATTCAGAGTGAACTGGGCGGAGCCAAGCCAACTAATTAGCATAAAGGAGCGGAGCTACGTTCAGCCAATCAAAGATCAGTAGGCTTAGCATGGGCCAATCAACGTGAAGTGGGCGGAGCTAATGGCGGCCAATCACATGGCTTTGGATTTGGCATGTGTTGGATTAGAACTGGATTGTGTTGGATTAGAACTGGATTATGGCTCAGAATTGGATTGGAATTGGATTAGAGAAAACTCTCGGCTATAGGACACATTTCTATACTACTCACAGTTGGTGCGCTTCCCTACTTATCCGGCCACTTACCGGCCTAATAAAACGCGAAAGAATACGCATCACAAACCCTTAATTCTTGCACTACGCACGAGTCCGACTCCTGCGCTCTAACCTGTGAATCACTGCGACAAACGGTTTCTGAAAACTGTGTGAAATGAGAAAATGTACGATTTTTATCTGCTGCTTTCTCTATTGAAACCGCGCTGCCTCGGGTAATACTGTGAGGTCCTCTAGTGGCCCTTCCCTTGCCTTCGATACACAATCCTTGCATACTTGCGCCTGGACGCGGTCCTTATGCGATAGCCCATTTAAATATGCGAGAAAACAAGCACAGTTAGATTGCAAGGAATAGCCATTGCACTTCGTTTAACGAACTGTACGCATATTTAATCATTGATTTATGGAGGCCCCCTTACTAAAACCCTCAGTTGCTTGGGGTCAAGTTGTGGATTCAATTCCGGCTGAGGAAGCTATCAGCTTTTCGGCGGGGTACAAGTTGTACAAGTTGCTTATAGATTGTGCACGCGGTGCGAGCGAACGCCCAACACATTGCCAATTCTACTCGAAGGGTTCCCCGAAGCGCAAATATCCCTCAAGTCTGAGCGAAAATACGGCAATATGCAAAGACTGTTGCATCGCTAATGATCATTGTTGTAAGCAACAAATTATCAATTGCAAGAGAGTGAGAGATAGCCTCAGCAAGCAACGACCTTGCACTGAGCTCGTGATGCTCTTGATAAACCACCCATCGACACTGTTCCGTTTCTCGGCCTGCGCGATGCGATCCTCTGAATTTAACGGAAAGGGCACGTGATACGAAACAGAAGAGTACCTCGGATCCCCACAAAAATCCTTCCACAAGGCGCGCAGCGAGCTTCAGCGCATCCATGTAAACAATCGCACGTGGTCGAGTGCCAAGGCCGCGACCAAGCGCTCCCATGCATTGGATAGGCCGGTAACCACACCAGTCATTCTAGCTCACGATAGTAATACGGTAATTTTCAACGCGAACAGCACCAGTACAGCTTGAATTTTGTGGAGAGTTAGGTGAATATGCCTTGTAGGTAACGGATTCTCCATCGGGGGCCACTATCTATGACCGAAAGAGGTAAACGGCCGTGGTGCCTTTGTTTGTTAGCGCTCGCGTTTTAGACTCCTTTGTTCATCAAGTCGCTTTAGCCCACTGTCTAGTGAAAAAAAAAAAATCAATCGATCCTAGCTGAACTTGTAATATTGGAATATTAGCGCGTGTGTGCTAGTTTTATTTTGTAATCCACTCACTGTGTTCTTGATGTTCTTTCAGGCTTAAACGGCTATACCGCTCACATCGGCCATTCATTGCTGTGTGCGCCTCAGCGTCTCCCAGAGAGTGTGGGATGTTTTCTTCTGTGAGCTGTCTTGGAATGATTTACTGTCTTATGCGTTACAGATAAGAATGCTAGGTAAACGGGAAGTATGGCTGAACGCTCGTATGCGTACGTGCCAAAGGTAGAGACCGATGATGTCTGTACTATTTCTGTCGTTTTTATCAGTGTGCCTCAGCGGCAGAACTTGGCCACTGAGTTCCAGAGGCCGGAAGACACAGAAAGGAACAATATAGACTGGTAGCCATTCATAAGCCATGAAGGAGCGTGAGGATGCAGTTGCGTCGATTCCATGCACGATTCCAACTAACGATACGGCGAGCAACATGGATGTCTTTTTTTTCTTGTTTACATAACATGGCGGTAACATAACCTAGGTCCCCTGCTTTTTAATATTTTTGTGAATGACATGTCATCCTGCCTCAAACATTCTACTCTACTTCAGTATGCGGATGATTTCAAATTAGTGAAAGTGATCTCTTCGGTTTCCGACTGCTTACAGCTACAGGCTGATATATCCAATATACTGTCATGGTGCAGTGCCAACGGTCTCAAAGTTAACAGCGCAAAGACGAAGGTTGTCTCGTTCACACGCAAGACAAATATCTCAGTGTTTGTCTGTAAATTGTCTGTAAATATGTAAGTACGTATGCCTGTTATGTTTGTAATGTACCTCTGCTAGTATCCCACTGTATATCTATTATATATATGTCTGTACATAATTATTTGTGCGTTTATGTCTGTATTGTATCCACTGTGAGTTATGTGTATTGTGTGCGCCAACACCATGGCCTTAGCGGCCGTTCTTGGGCACTAATAAAAATTATTATTATTATTATTATTGTTATTATTATTATAATCACGATCTGTATGAACGGGAATGATCTGGATATGGCACCTTGTCACGTTCTTTCATTATTTATACTGCTGATGTGATGGCAGGCATGTGCGAATGCACATGTAAATAAAGTCCACATAGAAATAAAATATTTTGACTGCATGCTTGCGTCCTTGTGTTTATCTCATGATTGAAATTTCGATATTTCCATAGGCGCGCGATACCTATGGGGCCGGAATAGAGATCCTCCACAGGTCCCTCGAAGGTCCGCATCGGCGGTCCTGCGACGTCCATTTCGCATAATTTTCTCTTGATTAGGGCGGTAGTACCTGTCCAATAAACCACTTTGAAGTGGTCCCACTCCAGAGTGGTCCCATTATGAAGTGGTTTAACGAACTGGTCCCCCATGGGACCACTTGGCAAGTGGGACCAGAGTGGGACCATTACCAGGGTGGTACCAGAGTGGCACCATTACCAGAGTGGGGCCAGAGTGGGACCAGTTCGTTAAACCATTTTGAAAGGGTCCCACTCTAGATTTCTGCCTGGGACGGGCGTAGTTAAAACGTAGCCGACGTTCGCTGGATGTTGGTGGGCGGTTAATGGTTCTGTGGGCGTTGCCTTTACCTTGGCAGGTACAGCCGGGGCAGTTCCGTGGGTGCATAACTGATGTTGACATCCAGAAGCTGTAATAATATTATAAAAATTGTGGCTAGGTGTACACGTAAGGTGAACAGAAACTGTAACGCTACCACATTTGGGAGTTTGTGTATGAAATGAAGTTCGTTTGCAGCATCCCGAAATGTACCTAAGGGGTCGTCCTCAGTGATATCTATATCAGAAGTGTCCGTGTTTAGGAGAAAAGAAAAGCAAAAAAAGAGAATCAACACTTCTTCTGTATTGGTCCCTCGACTACGCTTTTCGGCTACGTTATCCTTGTCATGATCTGCGTGGTCCGCGTCCTACGATGGGGCCAGGCTCAACCGTCAAATGACTAATTACATAAAAATTGTTAATTACATTTTTAATCATAAAAGTTACGAAGTTGCAGCATGCTCTGAAGTGAAATATGATCGGCGACATAGGGGTGCAGGTCGTCCATTGAGAGGTGGGCTATGCTCTTGAGGTTCCTGATGGTGGATCGAAAATATGGCGGCATTACTCACGTGTAGCAGGCATTGCCTTTGTAGCAAGAGTTGTAAAATTCTCTTCTATTTCTACAGGCTATGATGATTGCGCCACGTGCTTCCAGTGCGGCCGACCCAGGGCCTGGCGAGGCGATGAGGACGATGCATGTGCAGATCACACTAAATTCTCCCCGTGCCGCTGTTATGTCCAACGTATGTTGGATGACGGTGCCGCTACCAATGTGAGACAGATGCAGATACTCAGCACTTTGCAGGTGAGTTGCTACTACACAGGCTCAAAGAGAAAAACATGCTCGAAGTTTGTGTCACTTGTTAGAAATTTAAAAAAGGAAAAAAGAAAAACACACACACACACAAACACGCAGTTGGCAGCGCGTTCGCCTGCACGAAATGACGGACATGTACGACTGTTCTGCAGCCCACAAAAGTATTAATGTGTTTTCCATCACGTCTGTCAATATTACTCGATATATGTCATTTCGAGAGAGATAGGAATTAATTGTTTTATTGGACGCTTGATTCTCACGCAAAGCACGCGGGTAATGAAGTAAAGGAGCATGGAAGTCATCTCCCGATTCTTTTTTTTTTTCGCTGCGGCGTCTTCTGCAACAAACAAAATGGGCTCCTGCGAAATAACGATGAGCGCCGGTGACCTACAGAGCACGCGCAAGGCTGTGTCCGCACATCTTTAAAAAACCCTCTCCACATCCAAAGAGCGCATCGGCGAACGAGAAGACGTCGTGACGTCTCACAGGCTCCGGCCACACATGTAGGTATTTGGAGTATCGTACTTCAAACACTGTATCTTAAATACTTTTGTTGGTATTTAAATGTCTTACTCAGTACTTTTACAAAAAGGTATTTCGTACTCTATTTAAAATACTTTTTTTTCGTATTTGCTACTCCAATTACTTTTACCTTTTCGGGGAGTATGCAGACTGGTTTGATTTTCATGGGGCCATTGGCAAATATTGAGCTTTCTTTACAATACCTCCGTTCGCCAACCACGCACCACGTGTCGTGCGACGACCACGGAGAAGAGGGGCGAACAGGGCTGGCTATCAACTTGCATGTTACAATTCCAGAAAGCCGAGGCAAACTATTGGGTGACAAAGAGGAAACGAAGAGGTAAACTAAGGGTTACAAAGAAAGGTCATCGCCCCAAGGAACATTTCGCCATTGAGTTCAGCTTGCTTCTCAGAAGGTTGTCCGCGGCCTTGCTGAAGCCTTAATTCTGACTCTAGTATATTGAATGTATCGTAAATACTTTTCGAAGTGTTTACTACTCTACTCTAAATACATAAATTTTATGAATATTTAAACTGTATTTTAATTACTTTACGATCACAGTATTTAGTACCTTATTTTAAATACGTTTTTCGAGTATCTTCTACATGTCTGGCTCCGGCACGTAACCAGTGACGTCCAACAGCGCAGCTCCAGTATGTATAAGCCGCCCGTGAGCCGAGAAGAAAAAAAAAAGTAAGAAGAGAAAAAGCACTGAGGCAGTTTCTACTCCACGCGAGGCTCGTGTCTCTCGTCTGCGACTACTTTCTCTGATTTTCTTTTGTAAATTTTATTGCGCAGTCGCAGTACACCACAGAGCGAAAATATTTTGCATGGTGGCTCCTGGTGGACAGCTCCACAGATGAAGCAGGGATTCGAGCCATTTTAAATGTTAATTCCATGCTCCTTTAAGGTAAGATAAGACAAAATGAACGTCAATTTTTCTTTTTGCTTTTGTTTTGAAAAATAAACGGTGGTGGTGGTGAAAGGGCTCGCCGTTGTCGGCCCTACAGAGATGGGCAACGTCACGACTGATGCCCTGGGAGAATGTGCGTCCTGGGCCGACTTCTGAGGGAACTGTGCCGACATACGAAAAATAAACACATCACCGCATAGTACGCTCTTACGAACGACCATCCCAAATAACATCGTTTTGACGCCTGATTGGTTAAGGGGACGCGTCTTTTGTGACACCTCTGCAGGTGTGTTCGAGAGAAATACATCATGAACTAGCAATAAAGCCACTTACTTATGATTTTCAAAATGATACACCGTCGCGCAAAGCCCCGTCATGTCCATACTCCAGTCAAGTTGTTCGTCCTCAAAACCGGAAAACCCAGAGGGCCTATATTATTCGCAAATCTGGCTAGATAAATCAACAGAAAGATTGCGAGTTTGATTTGACATACTGGGCTCGTAAACCGCAGCACCATCGCACACGTCAAAAGAAAAATGAGTACATGAACGCAACCTATCTTGGCGAGCTTTTAACCTTCAGTCATGAAGATACGATTTTTCCTGTGGCGTCAAGCAAATATACGGGGTGTAGCACGAAAGGGCGACGCCCAACTATTAAAAGAAAATCTACGTGGGATAAAAATTCGAAACCTTCTGCACGACACTTGTGACGATTTTTGCTTCCCAAACAGGTATTTTCTTTAAGTGTATATCATTAATTAGTCTAATTAGCCTAATTGGACTAAGAATTTCGTCAAGGGAAGGCAACGTTGTTTTGTTTTTCGTTAACTAGAAAGCCCATGGCCGCAACACACCATTTCAGTGCCTAATACAAGAGCTTTCAGAATGTTTCCACGAAAATTTGACACCCAAAACCCGTAACAACTGCCAGAAGAGTCGCTTGTCAACACGTGCGTTATAAAGACCACTGGGTTTTAAAAAATAGTGAAGGCCTTTGAACGATAGGTACCGCATATGCGAGTGAAAGAGGAAATACAGTCGTGCCTCGTTAATATGGACACTTTCGTCTCCAACCAATATCGTCCATAAAGCGAATCGTCCATATTATCGTATCCCAGGGAAATAACAAAAACGCGGTAGGTTTTCTGAAACAGTTCCCGAATTACTGCCTGCTTGAAGGCCTAATTTGTTGCACATTAGCAAAACGTCGGCAACACGTGGAGTTCGCTGCTCATTGTCCTCCAAGAATTGAAGAGCCGTCTGTAGTCCCACTTGAGCTATAGCAGACGTCACCGTTCGCTCGGCGTCGCTGAAGTCGTCGACGCCAGAGCTTTACAACTTGGCTTGACAACTGTACCACCACTGCTCTCGTAAGCTGCGGAGTGACTGCACTATGTATGACTGCAGGCACAACCCCTTGCACGAGGGTCAATCGCCCGTGGACGTGTTCGGAACAGTTATGACGTCATACAACAATTAAGATAATGAGCCTAATTAATGAGGTACAGCCATCCAAACAGCCTGTTCGGGTGACAAAAACCCTCACAAATGTCATGCTGAAGATTTCCCATTTTAATTTATAAGGTTTCCCATTCCCCCTGTATGCACCCAAGCAGCACAATGTGCTGAAAGCCGAGTGCAATTGGGGTGGACGTGTAGGTGGAAGCCCTTGAACAGACTCGTGAAACAAAAGAACATTGATAAGACACATACCGTCCACCCCTATTGCACTCGACTTTCGGTGTATTGTGCTGCTTACGCAGGGGTGCCCATGAGAACGTGACATTGAATAGACAATGTGAGACAATAACGCAACTAAGAATCATTCGCTCAACGGCGTTTGTTCTTAGTAGACTTTTGCCGCCTCATGATGTCAATGTCATGTAAGGTAAGTTTAGCTACGTAAATATTTGCGAACTGAACTCGGAAATTTCCCTAGTCAAGGTCAATCTTTTACCCCACCAATATGAAGGGCACGCTGAATTTACTCAAATTCATGATGTGACAGCGATGAGCTATCTCGTCAAAAAAAGACCGAAAACGGATCTCTTTTTGGATCTCCCCAGCATAACGCGCTATTTTTTGGGCGCAATCGATGTCAGTCCGACGAAAAGAGGTTGCAAAAAAATAATAATAACACAGGTTACAGGAGTGATAGTAGAAAAAGTTACTGTTTCTGAAATTGCGAGAGGGGAAGCATGATCCCAGTGGAAGCCGGGCGCGATAAGCCATGCCTGTGTTATCTCTTTATACGATTCCTGTGTGGTCTGAGTTTTCAACTTCCTCTCGTCGGACTGACAACGATTGCGCTGAAAAATTCGTCGCGTGCTGTCCTGTGGGAGCTGCGCACAGCGTGATGCTCGGCTATTTTTTACGATGCTCCTCAGTATCCCTGATTAATTATTGTTATTGTTACTGTGCTTCTCGACGAACTTACGCCGTAACACTCCTTGTATGCCGTTGTCCCGTGTTCGTTGACCGCAAAATATCACCTTAACGACTGCCTCGCCTTGCTTATTTTTCTTGTTGTTTTTGCTCTAAAAGTTAGTTTATCAACGCTGTGACTGCTTCTGCAGCATTAAAACACGAATGTAATTATCGTCACTCTTCGCATGTCCATGGAAGATCCATATTGGATGCCCCCCATACCTCTCTCCATGCCGACAAATCATGTCACTTCACGTACTTCCCCCCCCCTCAACCGCAAATTTCAATTTCAATTGTTCCACGACATTCAACCAGAGCAGAAGCCTGCTGGAGTCCATGCCTTACGGCTTTGATTTTAGATCTAAGCACGAGGCCTCGCGTGTGCGCTTCATTGTTGTAACGTCCTAAAGGCCGGCGCTCGTGACTATGTGACGCAGAAGTTCCCTCTTATCTCCCTTCCACACCGCTTCGCATTTTATTCCTCATCGCATATCCTCGTGCCGGCCTATCAAGCTGGCTGCCCTGCATGTTACTTTAGTATACGGCGAAGCGAGCTTTGCAGTCGGTGTCCCTGAATTCTGGTCATGGAACAAATCCTGAAACACGCACTTGCGTTAATGTATCAGTAGCACAATATCCATCCCCGAATTTTGACATACAAATCAATATATATAAAGAAACCAAATTTATTACATTAACCTGATGATATGTACAGTGAAAGCAGTGAATAACACACAACGAATATCAGTGGTAGATAAAAAGAGACAGTGAAGAACAGTGCATACAACGAAAAAGTGAAGAACATTACATACGATGAACCAGTGGACTATGAGGAAGAAAACCTGTACAGTGCTAAAATCGTGAAGAGAGAGAACTAAGAAGGAGAGATAAGACCAGCTTTCATTTGATGTTTTAACACTGTATAGAGGTGACTGGTAAGACGACTCAACAGTGCGTGAAAAATATTAAGGAATTTTTCACGGTGAAAACGTTCGTGGCTAGTCACGTCAATGAGAAAGCAGAGAGGTCCAAGTGGTGCCTCACGGATCAAGAAGTTTCGCACCTCACCATGAAGGGATGCCACTGATGCCCGGACCGGAAGGAACCTCGCACGTCTCACCACCGCCCTGTTACGGGTCCTCCAGAAAACATGAAACCCTAAAAACGTAACCAAGCGGCATAGCCGATGCGTTACCGATCGCGGTGCGACACGGAGGGCACTCCACTCTAACGGGCACCGCCACGAGAAGACAGGCGCAGTTCGCGACCAGAAACATTTTGAAACCCGGCATTCGTAAAATATGTGGTGCAAGGTTTCTTCTTGATTACAGAAGCAACAAGAGGAGTTTCTTGTTGCACCCATTCGAGAGAGGCGCCCGAGGGTAGGCAGGGCATCCCACCAGGCTTGCCACATCAAGTCACGTGACGAACCGGAGAGGTCGTTAAACATGTGACTCCGGAAGGGAAGACGCAAGTTACGAAGGCGGGCACGAGCCTCGTCCGCCGTCAGTGCTAGGCGCTCAGAAGTCCGGACAGTTGGCACTTCCAAGACGTCCCTGTCCCGCAAGTGGTGCTGTATCCGACACAGAAAGTCCACCAACGAGCCATGCGGCTGAAGAGGTGCTGCAGCGCTTACTTGACTGTCCAGTGGAGGAAGACCTGGTACGAAGCGCGTCTGTTCAGAACAAAAGTACACTGCCAGTGGGTTCGCTGCACACGTGACATCACGAAGTACCCTTAATAGAACCTTAAACGCCAGACATTGACCAGATAACCGAGATGTTTGGTATACTCCAGCCACCCAAAGAAACTGAAAGCATCAACGTTGGGCGGTTAACCACTGCTTGCCTTCCAGGCCAAAAGAACGAAAACAAGATGGCAAGCGAATGACAATTCGAGGAGGAGCAGGCAAGATCTGCCCCAAGTGCCACAAACGAGCGCAAAGGAGAGAGCGAATGAAATAACTCTGCTCAGCGAACATTGCGCCGATCGAACTTTCGCATTCACAGCAGTAATACCAGAGTCCCAGTTTGCAGCTTGGATCCCTCGCCTGTCAAAAAGGATCTCCAGAACGCGCAGCGCCGTACACTGAGAGAACGGAACCACGGCTGGCACAGAGAAAGAACCCAATACCATGATCTTTCTCTTTGATGAGTTCAGCTGAGCGCCTGAAAGGAGAGAGTACAGGTGAAAAGCGTTACAGATATTATGTATAGACTCCAAATCCCGCAGAAAGAGTGTGACATCGTCTGCATACGCAGATACCTTAATGGCCCCACCGCCCGGTATCGGGACCCCGAATGCCTGGATGGACGAGAACGTGTCGGACAAAAATGTCCAACGTCTCCGTGGACGGAGGGAAATTCAAAAGGCTGGGTGCAGTTACCATGGCTGCAGTATCACCAGTTATATCCGTTTTGTGAAGGATTCGGCCCGCTGTGGAACATCCGAATGTAAACTGGCTGTCGTACTTTGTATTTCGCAGTCGCTTGGCTTGAGTCGTTGATAGGGCGTCGAACCGAAACGTTTTTCGTTCCGGTTTTCGTTCTGGTCCTATCATAAACGATCCGGTACTGGTTCTGCTCCGGAGCAAAAAAATAACGGTTCATACCGGTTTTAACCGGTTCCGCTTGTGGTGTGCATATTCACTAAAAAAAAAAAATTGCAAAATGTAAACCCCTTTATTCCGCATACATGGTATTTAATATTAATAGGCAGCAGTGAAATCGGCAGCTCCTGGTTCCTGTAGGTGACTGTCTGTTCAAATAGGCGTTCTCCTTTCTTGAAGCGCATGACATACCCGGACTTGTTTGTCGCGACGTCATACGTAAAGTACTTTCTTGCTGGATTGGTGCGATCGCGTCCCATCCGAACGTCTGTTGCTGCTTCCTAGCAGGCAAGAACCACCGCACGTGTACCAAGCAAATCGAGGAACACTTTCACTCACAAATGCGCTCGACGGCTCCGTTTTCTTTTCTTCGTGTCCTGTCCACAAAAGAGGCGCCAGTTCGAACGCGCCTGCCATCACGGGTACGTAAATGTATTCAACTTTGTTGCTTTCAAACAAGGAACGCGTTGCGCGACATTATCGATAGGATAGAGAAGCCGATACGCAGCCTCCTTGGGTCGCAGGAGGGTTCAGGAGAGTTTGGGCGGATGAAATTAAAACGAACACTACGGCACATTGGTATAGAGAGTCACAACCGGTCATATGTACCTCTAAGTCTATTTGCGCGAACAATAAAATGCTAGAAAGGGAGCCTAAGGGTCACAGTATACCGACATACATTCCACCGTAACCGTAACCCTCGTATAGTATCCATGACATGACTTCAGAGCACACGACGTCTGTTTCATTCGCCTATCCGTAGTCCAAACCGGCGAAGTTTTTTATTCGACCGAAAACCGTTAAATGAATTGTTAGGTTTCCCTCCTGAGCGAAAAAAAAAAACGTATACAGTTTCGATTCCGTTCCGGTTCGCACCAAAATAGCGTTTTTTTTTTTTCAGTTTTCGGTTCTGGTTTTCGGTTCGCTCCGACAACCTGGTCGTTGAGCATGTTGTCTGAATGCTCCTGAGGATGCTGTATATTCGAAGCTGTTGTGAAGGGAAGACCAAACAGCAGTTCTCCGGGGGTCTTCACGGTTGTCTTTGACACTGTGGTATGCTGTGGTATGTCGCAAGGGTAAAAGCGTCCTAAGACAACTCCCCTTTTTATGAAAATTTGTGGTAGCTAAAAAGAAACGCCCTGTATATAAATATATGACGTGGAATGTCTAGCTTCGCATTCTTTCACTCCTCACCCCAATGAAGCTTACTATTCGAATAGTGTTTTTCTTCTTCGTATGTCTTTTTTTTTAAAGAGCTGAGGGTATTTTGTCATGCTTTGGGTTTTGCCTGAACTAACGATTCATGTTTCAGCGCGAAGTAGTAGAATCTACCCTCGTGGACGACTCGACTCAGAACGTCCTACGTCACCTCATGAGCACACCCGCCATTCAACGTCTAGTCCAGCGGGGCTTTGACATCGTCATCATCAAGGTGGCGATACTGAGAAGGCTAAATTCCACAGGGTTAATTGACGTGCTTGATGAGGAAGACGTACGTAGAGCACTGGCAGACGTCGTTCCCTTGTCCAGCAACGTGGGAATAACCAGAGGCTTCAGTAAGTAAACGTCTTCCTCCTTGTACGACAGTGTATAAAGGGGTCACAGCAATTCGTCTCACGTTGTCCTAGATACACATAAAAGACATATTTATATACACATAAAAGACGCATTTGCATCTACGTGGCTCTGTATTTCTACGATAATTGATGGCATAACGTCGCGAGGCATCTCTGATCATAAGCGACACCACAGTGGAGCCGTGGAGATTCATTGCGAACACTTATAGGTCAAAAAGCGATAAAAACCGGGCTGTTTGGTGGTATATCCTAGGAGCGATAAAACCCCGGTGCAGGGGACACAGAGAGACAAAACAGACGAAGCACTGACTGACAAACAACTTTAATGGCAGAGACACAGCTTAAATACACCAACTGCACACACCCGACCCCTAGTGGCAGCCGTATAGCCCGACCCCTAGTAGGACCGTATAGGTCCTCGACCATGCGCCGAAACCTCAGCACACGGCCCAATAAACGGCTGTGGCGCGCATACGAGAAAGATGCAGCCCAGACTCCCTGTAAACCTTCGTTCTCATTTGCGGGGAGCTGCCGTGCGGGCACCCGCGGGCACGCACCGCAGCGTGAATGGCGTCCTTGACACAGCCCCGAGGACTCTTCTGCCGAGCCACCTCGATCAGTCGAGCTGTGCGCCACTAATCGCGGGCGCGGTGGCCAGTAGGATTTATCAGCCGAGCGCTGCGGCGGCGCTTTGTGGGCGTGGCATGTAGGCTGCATCCGTTGTGGATGTTGAGTGACGTCCCGCGCATTCACGTCTCATAACGACAAGTTGAGCAACGTGGCTGAGGCGCGAGTGTCACCGCTGTCCACCTTGCGGGCGGTGCGGGACCGCAATAGGTGTACGTCTCCCGCAGGTGGAAATTAGGCTTTACTCTATGAGACGCGCGCATGGCCACGACATTCCCTTTGTCAAGGTCGCGCCCTCAGTGAGTCTGAGGGAATGACATTTTCTCGTTTTTGGAGAGAGGGAATGCCGGCATACTCTCTTCATCGTTCTTGTGATCAATTCACATAATAGCCAAACTATTTAGCGTGGGAATAAGGGAGTTGCCCCATGACGAGAGACGCCGATATTTCGTACAGAGGCTGCTCTTCTTGTGGAAGAAGAATAGAGACTGTTCTTCTGTTCAAGAAGAGAGTTCACGATTTCAAACTGAGGCACAGGCAGGACGAACGATACTGAGAAGGCGGAGTTGCACCGTAGACGAGAGGTACAGTAGAGTGGTCTTACCGCGAGCCCCATTTCATGAAGAAAACAAACGCACCATAGTAACACTTGAAATTGTTCTAAACTCGACCAATTATAGTTGCGATATGTTTCATCAGCCGCAGTACAGGTTTATGTAGCGGTGATGTTAAGGAAAGTTCCGATAGACGGATGGCCGGAATCAGGTTGAACATATTCAGAAATCCCCTATCTATGAGCCCGAATGCCGCCTGAAGACAGTATCAATCAAGTCCGATTCTGATAAACCGTGAACTTCTCAACGGACAAACACACACGCAGGCATATTGCATGACGATAAGGTGGGTGATTCACCACCGCTGTGGCGGTAAACTGCCTTCTTGCTCATTGTGAACGGAAGTCCGCCCACATTTGTGTGGCTACATGCTGCACGCGCAGCCTGGTAGGACAGAGGATAATTTCGACCACCTAGGGTTCTTTGAAGGGACAGTCGCATTTTTACAAATACATCTATGAAACAAAGTAAACGACCATGTTCAGCATCCGCTGACAATCGACTTAGTTGTTTGTTGTTGCTTTTTCTAATTTTTGCGTCTGAAGCCGACCTCGATATTAAATAAACGAATTATGTACATCAACGCTGCTTCCGCAGCTGCGGAGGCTCGCGCAACAATGAGATCACCGTGACGTCACTCTCTAACAGGATGAATCAGAGATCCTCCCCAAGCAGCACAATGTCCTGAAAGCCCAGTGCAATAGGGGTGGACGGGTAGGTGGAAGACCTTGAACAGACTCTTGAAACTACGGAACACTGATAAGCCACATACCGTCCACTCCTATTCGCGTTTTTCGCCAAATCGACGCCGCACAGCGGTGAAACTCGGGACTAGCCGATCCAGGTACACACGGCCGACGACCCCGCGTTCACTTGCGGAAAACTTGCTGCTTTTCGCATGGGTCGCTGAGCTGCACTTGTATTTTGCTGTTGAAATCATGAATGAAGGAAACATTGCAGACAACGACCAGCAAACTAAACCAAACGACTTTTGTTCTGTGCCACAACGCCACTATGCGCGCCGAGGGGACAGCATGCAGTTTGTCTTTCCACGTTTTCTTCTTTCCACACATGGAACACCGCCTACTTTGACGCATCCTCGGAAGAGATGGATTGAGCGACGCAAAATCAGCAAACCTGTTACATCAGCAATGCTTATGTGTGTATGGCAGAGCTCTTGGAGCGGTACTGCCTACATATCTGATGAACGTTCTTTTTCTTTTCTTTCTTTCTTCTTTTTTCTTTTTTTTCTGAAGCACACTTCTGTGCAACTCACGTCAGGAAGGGAAGCAAAACCTAGTCTAGGCAAAACACAACAATATTTTTCAAACTTGAGTAGCCATTATGTGCAATAAAGTACAAGGGATAGCGCGAAAACGTATATCAAGTCAGTTTTGTAACTGTGCATTTGAATCAGCGCGTCAAACCACTTGGGAAAGAATGCAGAAAGAATGCGACGTTTCGTTAAGGTTTCCCAAAAACATACGCATCAGTGACACACGGATGTGGCAACATTACCCTATAAATTCTAAACTACATTCGTACACGCGCTACACACTTAGAAGATCTTATCTGTAAGAGAGCATCAGTACAGATATCGTGTGCTTGCATGTCTCTGACATTCCTGCAGCACAGGACACTCGCTGCTTGCTATTTCGGCCTCACAACAGGTAAACGTGAAATTCATCTTCACGAAGTGTGGTTGATCAAACACGCCGGAACTTCGCAAATAATACGCGACAACTATAGCCTTCTCTTTGGACAACTCGGTTACGCCTGCCAGAAGTATATCAGCAGCGTTTAATACTCGTTCGCCTTCAACGCGTCGAGAATCAACATTGCAGTTCAGCAATCTCAAAATCGAAACTAAGTGACAACCTGGATACGTTCGCCATGTTGGAGTTAAGATGCGCCACCTACAGGTCGTCGAAAACGCGAATTGCACTCGACTTTCAGTACATTGTGCTGCTTGGGTCGCTCGCTGCCCAGGCGCCCACATCGCCATAGGATTTCTTTTCTCAAGGCCGTGCTCTGATTGCTGGTGCAGGGAATGAAGTTTTCTCGTTTTTCCAGAAAGGGAATTCCGGCATACTCCCAACATCCGGGGTGTGCTCTTGTCGTGTATTCCATCGAATAGCAGTCAAAGACGCTCCACCATTTGGCGTGGGATTTTCCACACCGTGGTCAGTGGTCTCCGAGGAACAAACTGACACCTCAATTTCGAAATCGACTGGAACGCATGCGAACGTACCTTAACACGCGCGTAAATAGCAGACGCACGGTGCGGGAAGCAATGCTTACCTACTCCACATTGCTACCTGCCTCGGCCGCGACCTAACTTGCAACTTGCTGAGGTTCCATTTCACTGTTCCACTTTAGTGTGTATAGCACTGATAACATCGAGACGGGCGCAATGGCGGTATTTGGCATTGTAGAACCACACGGCGTTTCGAAGCGATGCCTAATTTGGAATTATCTGGAAATGTGTGAAGGAATCATTCAAGAATATTCTGTAAGCTAGGGGACACTACAGTGCATGAACGGATCAACCCCTGTATTTACATACGTGGTCTGGTATGTTTGCTGTCGCGAAACATCCGGATAACCTCAAATTAGTAAGAGACACAGAGGGCAACCTAATCTCCGTTAATAATCAGCACTAAAGACGCTTTTATGATGTACGTAAACATTAAAGAAAAAATATATCAATGCAACTTGTTTGTTGTTATTTTATGGTGTCACACATATGACCTCCATGTGGGGCAGATGGGCAGCCATAACAGTTACAGTCATATCAGTATAGCACAGCCAAGTAGACATAAATTTTTCGAGGAATGTTATGTGTTCAGCTCACAGTGTCTTTATTTGCACTTTTCAGAGCCGAAGCAGGAAGGCGTAACAAAGTGCGTGCTGTGCTTGAGGGGCGACCGCAACGTCGTCTTTCTACCTTGCAGTCATTTACTCACATGCGAAAACTGTGCTTTTATGAGCCGCTGTTGCCCAGTGTGCTACAGCCGGGTCATCTCGAGAAGCATTGTGTACTTCTGATGCCTGATGAAATGTATGCGTACATTTACTACACAGTTATTGTTCCTCCGGTGCAGTAGAGGGTATGTAGTGTCGGCATGTACTCGCCTCAAACTTCGCCGTCTACTTCGCCATGTACTTCGATGTCTAGCTGTCTGTCATTGCTGTTCTGTTCGCTTTCTCCCACAATGTATATCTATAACCAACACGCTTCCGTTGGGTTGTCGTTAATTGTCACCACCACATATCGCCTCGCGTATAAGATACCAAAGTTCATAGGGTTCATATTTCGTCGTCAGCAGCTCAATCCTTCTCTAAAAGAACTATTCCTGCACAAGATATAGGAGTCGCAGGAACGTCGTACTGTCAAAAAAATCTCTACTGGCGGCTCATCGACACAAACCTGTTGCGCCTGTGCATTCGTAATTGCTGAGCTGTCGATTAAAAGAAAAGCTAGGCTGCCGCACCCGACGTCAGCTGCTGTGGCTGAGCTACATTCCATCCCGTCAACACCTAGCCTACCTGCGACACGGGCTCATGTGGCCACGTGGTGTACCGACCCAATCTACGTCCCAAGCGGACGCGAAGCAAGCAGTTGGTATTCTAATGAGGCGTCTGTGCAGTGAACACTGGCTCCCTGTTCCTGAACACTGGCTTCTGTTCCTTCTACGTCATTCCTGCGCAGGGTAGGCCCAGACATCCGTTTTTCTATGCCCTCAACGCTTCCTCGATCCATCACGTCGCTCATCTAAGGGCTCCGCCTCAACGTGCCATACAGTGGCCGATTATTCTTTAAGCTCGGCAAGGTTTCGTCCCCAAACTGTGGTCTGCGTGATGTTGTTGAAGACGTGGATCATACACTCCAATACTGCCCGAGGTACAGTGCACACCGTTGTACCGGTGTGTCATCGCTGGCCCGCCTGGACAATCGTCTAAACTCCACCAAAAAATTCTTGGTTGCTGGCCTGGAAATCAGCTCATACCTGCCATACGCGCCCTTGTGCGATTCCTTGTCTCGACGGACTTCTTTGACATTCTGTGGCGCTCTTCGTTTTTGAACATTGATGTTCACACATGAACTCTCCTACAGTGTTGCCTATGGTGCCAAGTTTTGTGGTGGTGTTTTCATGTATTCCGTTTCAAATTGCATAGATTTGTGTAGTTTCCTTTTCTTCTCTGAATAACACCTCCTGGAGTAGTCAGTCCGGGTCAGTAGTCTGTAGTGGATCGGGACTAACATCTCCATTTTTTTTTCGTTTACAAATCAAACCAATTCAATAGAACTGTCCAATCTGTGGAACACCGGGGGACGCAAAGCACACATCGGTGTATGGTTCACATGAAGTCGACAGTCTCTGAAGAGTGCCTTGGATGAGCAAAACCGTCGACCACTCAACGTGGAGGAGGCGGTGATGGAATGGCCTGATCAACTAGAACTGCGCTCTGCGCCCTGGCCCACTCGCTGAAAGACACAAAATGCTATGGTTACCTTGAGGATTCAAGGCTCGCCATATCTCACGAAAGTACTGAATTAACGTCAACCTAGTGTTAAGGAATTGTTAACTACAATTAAACAGCCACCATTCTTTATTTTTCTTCTCCGCCTCTCATATCCGACGCATCTCACGGTTTTCACCAATGGCCTAATCGTTTAAGACGTGCGCATCATGTATAACAGTGAATTGTTCAGCGTTCGTTCCGAAAACATAACCTTCAGAATGTCTCAACCAGTTAAAAGCCTTGTGCTCTTCCAAGAATGGTCCAATGATCAAAGGCCAGGTTACCAAAGATTCTGTCTGTCTCTCTGCCCTGGTCTAGTATTCTCCCTATACTGCAATGCCCGTGCTTACTGATTACAGAATCCTTCTACCACGTTTTCCTCCGTCTCTGGACCTCAGCCTGTGCGCGGTATTGCAGTGTGACGTGACCTGGAGGCTGCTCGTTGTCCCCGGGGCTATGCGGCTTGTCATCTGTAACCTGTCACTCTCGCCTCTCACCCTCTCGCTCTCGCACCTCGCTGTTTGAATATGTAGCCGCCGTGGCGCCTTCATGGTTCTGCATTGCGTCAACCTCTGCAGTTACCTTTTCTTAGTTTTTCGTTTTCTTTCTTCTAATTCTTTAACTTGTTTTTTGTCACTGTTGGAATGTATTTTTTTACATTTCGCTGGTACTTAGTATCGTGTAATGATATTCACCTTCAGATGAGAATATGCTGTGCGCACGAATTGGTTAAATCATATATTTGATCGCAGAAGTGCGCACCTGGATCAAAAGCAATAAAAGAGATCATGCACGTGCCAAAAATACATAGAGTAATAGATCAAACAAAACCGTAAGGATATATGGTAAGTGTAGACAAGACGAAATCTCAAATGGGAGGCCGGGAAGCCGCCCAGCTTGGTCTCAAGTAGGTTAATTGACTATTCTGGAAACAAAATGGTACCTGTGAGGCTCCAGCTGTAATTTCTGCAACCATCTGAGACCAGAGTGGTACCACTGATGTCACCAAAGTGAAACCAGTCAGTGGGAATCCAGCTGGGACCATTCACATTCAACTGGAACCAGTCCAGATTCAACTGGAACCATTCTGGGGCCAGTCCAGATTTTTGCCTGGGATGGCTTTTATGCTCTGGGGGGTGACGACAAGCGAATGCAGAATGATGTGCTACGAACGTCATGTGCTTTATTCAGGCACAGGTGGAGGCGTCAGACTTTTCCATATATGCTGGAGTGACTCCTGCTAATAGTGCGTCAATGACAACATTGTGCGTTTATGGCGTTTAAGTGAGTATAACTGCAGTTTCCGCTGGAAAGATGTGCATAACTCAAACATGTCAACACGCGAAATCATATGGGCCATAAGTCATAACCGGAACAAATGCGAGACTTGTGTGCAGCGAGGTGACTTTTAGAGTTCGCAAATATGACATTTCTTCATGGAGGAAAGAAACACAGGAGCGGCCGTTTCGAGCAGATTTCCGTGGCACCCCTCTGGCGATCGCTCCTGTCAAAACCGCCATTACTTCCTGTCCACCACGTGATCCTCTCTAAAGTTTCGGTTTGGCAACCCTTTGTTGCTCTCGCTGCTTTTCATGCTTTTACGCTTTTCCAAAGTGATTTACTCTTAAAATGTGAGCACCACTGCGGAAACAACGTTTTGTTAACGTGTTCGAACCGCGGTTGCGGCTGTCTTTCAACAGAAAGCAGCTCTGTCACGGAAATAACGTTTCCTATAAACACGTACTTGACAGGCTGTTTCGGCATACAGGCGTACCCCTGTCTGTGAGAGAGTCATCTTGAACCCTTCCTTTGCAAGCTGGCGCTGTGCTACAGCTGCAGATTGAATTGATTTCCTCCATCGTTGTACAAATTTGATGACTGGCATGCTTTACCACTTCAGCAACACACAATACGCGGCCACGTCGTCACACAAACATCGCTACCGCGAATGATGTTTCTAGTCCTGCGTGGTTGTCCTGCAGAACCTCACCGGTCTTGTAGTAAAAGGGTAAACCAAGAGTAAACCTCCGAACACACACAAATAAAGATGGACGCGCGGCGTTCATCACAATGCAGATATCTGAACTGCAAGACAACCACGACTCCCGTCGTCTGCTTTGGGAGCTGGCCTGCGCATGCTCTTGGGGTCACGTGAGCGGTCACATGGTAGACAGGAGCATCCCAGCATGCAGTGCGAAGCTGGCACGCCCGCCCCAATGGCAAAAAATTGGAAGGGCCGCTCCTGTGTTTCCTTCCTCCATGCATTTCGTACACACCCATTGTGGTAAGCTAGAATAACCATGTGGTATGCTTATCGGCTTAACCAGTGCGTGGGAAGGGGAGAGGGTCCCTCAAATGAAGGACAGATCGAGTCGTCGCTCGCAGCGAACTATGCGGATTCGCCACGAACTACAGGGGAAAGCTAAATCTCGTGTAAATCTTCGTATAAAACTCGTGTAAATCCTGTAAACCTTCGTGTAAGCAATGAACCATTTTTGTTCGCCGAAGTTTTCTTCAGTAGCAGCTGTCCCTTTCTGCTTCCATTTGTGGTTGCCTATTAGGGGAGAGTGACATCGAGACTGTCACGTGACAATGGCAGACGAGAGTGCCTACCAGACACCTGAACAGCTCGATGCGGTAACATGTGCCATGATGGCCGTTCGTCATCTTACCAGTAAAGCGGCATGGGCGCGTGCATGCCTTGTTTCCCCAGTTCGGTGAACAGGAATAGAAATAACGGAAATAAAAAGAAACGTTATCTTGTCTACTTCTTGCTTTGATATGCGTAAAACGAACGGGTTCTCACAGCATGATATTGCACTGGTAAAAATATTTGTATCATTCCTTCTTCAAGAGCCTATGGGCCGCCAGTTTTATCCATGTCTAAATGTTGAGTTGAATGGTCCATGAAAGAAAAAGAAAGAGAGTATGCAAAAGGACGTCATGTAAGGATGCATGTAAATGTTTCTTGTCGAACTGCAATACTGCTCGTGGGGGCACTAGCAAGCTTTCCTTATTTCGTTGGGGTCACTTTTTCGGCGTTTATAACACCTGGGGAGGGGCGATATATTTATTAGAACAAAGGGGAAAAAGGGGGATAGGTCAGCCAAACGGGACACCGGGCTTTTTTACGGAAAGCCTGCATAACGGCTACTTCCCAAGTCAATGCCCCTTTGTTAAGTGCCTGGACTTCTCTCCCTGGCGAAGGCATAACCTTTTCAACAAAGGCACAACACTTAGTATGTGTACTTCAGGGTTCACCCCGCTGTTGCGTCCCGCAAGCTAAGTGCAGCCGCTTGCCAAAGGAAGACCCCGCGAATAAGGTAGCTTGGTTATTTTGGGCTAGAAAGTTGTGTGGCGACTGCAGGGTTTTTCACTTCTCCGGGATGACTGATTGGGAAAGCAAACGAAAAAAAAAAAAAGAAGAGCGAATAACAAACAGACAAACAAACTGATCACGAAGGGACGAGTGTCTCGCTTGTCGCTCGTCGTCGCTTGTTCGTATGGCATTCCGCCAGCAGGACAATGTACTGAAAGTCGCGTGCAATACCGGTGGACGGTAAGCGTATTTCGAAACCTTGACCGATACAGAAGAGCGGCGGCGGCGGCGGCAGAAAACCCTGAAAACCCGATGCCGATGCATCGCGTTGGCGCAGGACGCTGCTGACATAATGGCGGCAGTCCTCCTCAGGTACCCGCGGACGCGGCTGTAGAGTATGTACCACTGCGCCCATACACCATGTTGCAAGCCCATTGGCCTAGACTGTGCGCGCGCTCCGATTGGTCGAGAACGTTTTGAAATCGCATTTTGTACGCGCGCATGTGCGTACAGCGTCTCGGCCGTTTCAGCATAGTTTCGAAATAGCATGGCCGGCATGTCGTCCTCCTGTGTTCGGTGGTGTCAATCGACAGAACAGTTTGCAGAAATATGTTCGCGGATTTATTCGTGCGTTATTGTGAGTCTACGCGTGCTGTGCTGTTCCTGGACACAACTATTATCCCACGAACAATTTGTCAACTGCGGTACCGGAATGCTTCATGAGTTTGAGCGTGAAGAAAAAGTTCGGGCGCCGTTGGATTTCGAGCACTGTCAACAAACACAGGATTACGTGCCACAGAAGCGCTTTTCGCTTCGCTATAATGGATGTACCGCAGGCAGCGAAAGAAGATGCTCATCATGAAATGGTACGCACTCATGAGACCGGCTCTCGGTATTAGGAGTTGAACGGTGTGTTCGTTCTGCTTCATGTTCGAACTTTGTCCCAGTGTGTCAGCAACGCAGTGGGCTTTGTACGCACAGGACACCCATGTATCAGATCTTTGAATTAGTGCTTTGTATCAAATAAATCTTTATTTTACCCCAAAATCGCTTTAGTTATTTTGAGTACCGAGTAACGGCGGCAGGCTTGAAATCCAGTAGAAGTCGATGGTAGCCAGGACCGACCGAAAAGCCAGCCAGACATGGGGGCTCCTGATTGGCCGACTGGTTGTGCATAATATCCACCACGTCGCAATTTCATTGGTCGTGTGCCCAGTGTTGTGTGAATTATCTCAAACTATGGGCTCTATGGGGAGCTGTTGGAGCCTGATGGCGGCTGTAGGCGGTGTTACGTTTTGTGGTGTTGGGTTGGGACAGATGAGTTGAGCGAAAAGAAACAGAGAGATTTGGCTTGCTGGTTGACGTGCCTTGAGATTACGCGTTAAGTAACGCGCAAGTTCTTCCAACATTTATGCTCCTTGTGTTTGGAAGCGTGAGTCCGCAGAGAGTCGGTGTTTTCAGTGTATGAGAGCGATGTTGTGCTGCTACTTGGGTGGTCGTTGCCATTAATACACGGCATGGAAGTTGAAAATGTTCGAATGTAAAAGTGGGACAGAAACTGAAAATGGGTCCTTGCGGCGTGTAGAGAAGTTTGAAGTGAATCTGCAAAAGCAAAGGCGCCGTACTGAAGTCTGTGCGTAGTGCGTGCACAAAGACTGTGTGTGTGGTTCCGACTAGAGTCACTCTGACGTTTTCAGGTTATATTCCTTTTGTCTTTTTTTCTCTCGCAGAGAAAGTTGCATGTAGTGGTCTTGAGCGTCAAATCCAATTAATGTGCACCCAGTTTAGTTCATGATTGAAACGTGATTGAATTCAGGGCGATACTTGGTTTAACACGAACTCTTCAGACTCTGGGGTGGAATCGGGTATAACACGTAATCAGGCTGTATTTATGGTGCATTTCAGTGCACTTCACATATCTTTCTGTACCAATATTTATAAGCTTTTATGACCATAGTGTTGATACAGCTTACTTTTGTGGTTACATGTTGGCAAAAAGTCGACTACACTTGCCTTTCATTACTAAATGTTGTGGATAAATGTACACAGCATGACAAAGAATGTACACAGGTTTTTATATTGCTATATTTTGTCCTTTATTCAGTGTTTCTGACTGCTAACAGGGAACTGTGGCCTGAACTTGAGAAAACATTATGCATAATATACACATGCATACCTAAAGAGGCAAGTGCGCCATAATAGCAAGACTAAAATGAATGAAAAGCATACTTCTACAAAAGCTACCAGTAAAAGCAAAAACAATAATGAAGTCAGTATCACTGCATTGGTCATCTTATGATGAGGAATGGCATTCACATTGTTTGTTTTCTGGAGAGAGAAGGGATGCTTCGAGTTGGAACATTTAGGTATAGCTACTTGTGTCTCACTTGATATCAATCAACCAGAACTGACCAATTTTATCACACATTTATTCCTGAAATGTTTGTTTTCTCATTTGAACTGCACAAACTGAACGCATTAGTTACGTTACTTGTTTTAGATTAGTTCATTACTACGCAGCTCAACAAGACATTACTTCGGTAACTTTGTGACTTAGCAATTGCACGTTCCATGAGGAATATTGAAATCGCCATTTGTGGTGTAAATTATATTATATGATTTCATTTTTTACTCTGTATCCCATGGCTATGATAGTCTCTGTGTCTCATGGTCAACTCTCATCTCTGCTCATGACTGTGATGGTAATGGACAAAGAGACAAAAGTGGTTATCACTTCAGGACGAAAGATCATCAGTTTCACCCGTCACCTGTTTATGCAATACCTCATTCACATACCAGATTCACCACGGAATTGTTCATTGGAGACAACCATTGACCATTACCAGTCATAACTAGAATTGTAGCTCCAGAAAAACATGTCTAAGTGAATTTGGTTAGGAATAGTGACAAGATGTATTCGACATGGCCATGAGATGCTTACAACTTGCTTTTCATGTTTGGCTGGGGCCACTGCTGGCTGGGTATTACTGGGAGCCCTCTGTTTTGGCAACTAACACATGACACATTGCTCTTGTTTTTATTATTTAGGAAAGCTGTCATACAATGGTTTCTACAAGGGGGTATCTAGCAAACTTAGAAATTCGTTAACTTATCAAACCAGGATGGGAATGGGAAGGTGTCTAGGTTCATATGTTTACTGATCAAGGAAAGGGAGTGGGTTAACTAAAAAAATACAGTGCCAGTGTTTGCACCCACTTGACCCAATCTTGATCATACCCACGCCATCACATGCTGTACGTATGTATGCACATAAATTAAGCTTTAAGTACAACATGTTGCTCACAAATGCAAAGGCACTGCAGCTCTGTAAAACAGTAACATGCACTGCCAGGTTATGAAACAAAAAGGGCTCGACTAGACAGCAGTGTCTTCAATATAGTGAAGGTGTTGGGACTTTGGGCACCGAACACTAGGGATGCTGCCTTGGAGGCACTTGTGTTCAGAGCTGTGGGATGGATACCTTTTAGGATTCTCTGTGCATGATCCTGGGGTAATTGTGAATAGTGGACTGCTAGTGAACGTATGCCTAGTGGACTTCTGAACAGCGACCATGTGCATAGTGAATAGCAAACTTGCGAGCAGAGTACATGAGCAGTATTTTTAGGGAGCGGGGGGGATGAGAATTTATATTAGGAGCAGCATAACAAGTCTGGAGACAAGTTCAATTTCTCCTCTTTTTTTCATTACAAGCAAACAAAAGGGATTATTTATTCATGTCACTAGAGTAATACTTGCAATGTCACACAGCAATGTCGTTTCCACGAAACCCCCACATGTTGCAGGATAAATTACTTGCTTGGGCTTCATGCATGTCGTTGCAGTTGGACGGCATCAGTGAAGTCCGTAATTCCGTGTAATACAAAAACATTACAACTGTATTCCACATGTTTTGCCGCTAATAATGGCCTTTTAATATTTCAGTTTGCTGTGCACAAACAACATATCAACATATCATCATATCGCTAGAGTTACAACTTTTTGGTTTTCCTATAGGCTGTGTAAACACCTGCCAGAAAGCTTTAAATCGATGAGATTTTATTTTGAAAAGTGTTGATTTTGCTGTGCTTAAGAGCATGGTTTTGATGAATTCTGGTCCCACTCACTGCTATAACGTTCAGATTGTAGGGGGAAACTCGAAGAACACACAGCCTCAACAACACAAAAACATCTATTGGTTAGTCGTAAAAGGTCACCGGGGGGGGGGGGGGAGGTATCTTTATTATGTAAAAAAAATAGGAGGGAAAGGTTAGCTTGCGCCATGGCGGGTTGCTATTCCCAGCAAAGAAAGGCAAACAAAACGAAAAACAAACCACCAAGGGCAATGCGATGAACATGTACAGTTCTGGCATGTGTATGGCTATCAGGTAACAGTTGTGTTAGTGAGCTTCAGGACGTGTCTTTAAGCGGGCCATCGTTGCACAAGAAAGGGTAAATATATTGCGTTTTATGATGTATGGTGCTAATGCCATACAAGCATAGCCGAGGCAAGTTCACAGCAGTTAATAAGATAGACCTCAAACAACCGACAAAAACTTGTCTGGTACCTGCTACATTTTAATGTAGGTGTTTTCTCATTACCTCGAGCTACGATAATTCATACTTTTGTATACTTCATGTCACCTCCATGTTTAGCTCACAGTTTTCAGTGTATTGAAAAGCTTATTAACTGAACGGCATTTTTGCCTAATCAACAATTTTCATTCCCTTGTGAAACCCTCCTACTGGCAGAAGATGGCTTCCGCATGTTGCCGACGCCACCTCTTGAGACACCCTCCTTTGAACATAATGCTCACCTCCAGATGCCTGTCTCCTAAAGAAGGCACCCTTACTGCTTGGGCTTTAGCTGACATCAGACATTTAGTTTTGAGGACTGACGTGTTAAGCTAGTAACCATCGACATGCTTCTTTTGAATATCTCTGCAGTTATTAACTTATGCCTGCTTTCTTGTGTCCCCACTCGTAATAGTGCTTCTTTAGAGGAAAGGCTAAAAAATGTGAGCTGCATCATATATTTGGAGTAATTTATGACAATTTGAACAAAAATATGTAATGACCTGGGGTTTGAATTAATGAGTCTACTGTAATTTGGTGTTCTTCACAACGTCTTGCAATTATGCCCATTGCGTTATGCCCATATGAAAAAGTTGCATGCAGGGCCAGTCCATTCGTTTTGCTTCGTTAAGCTGCTTCCTTCTGATTTGTTTATTTATGCCTTCAGGGCAGAGCAATGTGATGCTTGATGAACTTTGGCAATTGCTTTTGTACTGCACCATTTTTTGAAACCCGCAAAAAACGTACTCTGAAAACAACATGACAGGATGCAGTCTTTTCGTGTTGTCTTCAACATTTGCCCATTGCTCAGGGTAGTTCGCCATGCAGTTTGTCCACCAGCTTGCCTGCATTTATGCTGTTCTATCAGTGATTGTAGGTCAAGTTATTGTCATGCAACCACATTATTGATGGAAGTCACTGAAAAGGCTAGTGAGCTGTAGGACTCGAACCCACATCTTCTGGATTACCGGTCCAGGGCTCTACCAATTGAGCTAAGCTAACACACCTCCCCAGCGACTTCCAAGGGTGCGTCATCTGAAGGGACAAACCAGCCACTCTCTCTCAGTCATCCTCCTTTCACTCTTACATTTTTGCTCACTCATACACACATTCATACGACAGTATCGACGCAAGCGGCAACTGTTGAACATGAGAGAACTGATGCTCTGAGACATAGAAAGGACAAATACATAAAAATACATTATTGTTTGTTTGTTACTGTCATGCGTCCTGCTTCTAAGACCAGATAGCACTTGTCTTTGCTATACTATCTGAAAGATAGATGAAGAAACACAATGTCGTAACACAATTGTGTTTAATAAAGCTCATGTCTTGCAGCCACAGCAACCATTTTGTTGAGTGAAATGATCAAGCCCACACAAGCTCTGTTGTATTTGTTGTTTATTATTATACTATTATTGTTAAACTAATATTAATAATATAACTAATTATATACTATTATGTTTTATTATTATACTGCATAGTCTTATACGTGGTTGCAGATACCCAGCGCAGGTCTCATCCATCATACAGGCTACAAAGCACACGTTTCGTAAAAGCAAGGGATAGTGGTGTGTGTGTGTGGGGGGGGGGTATGTTTATTATATTAAAAAATAGTAGGGAAAGGTTAGCCTCTGCTATGGCGGCTTCCTATTCCCAGGAAAGAAAGAAAAGGGAAAGACAAACCAAAGAAAAACAAGTGGTGTAAGGTTTTTAACAAAAGCTCTGTCTTTTCAATGCAGTCAACTTTTGATCAAACACAAGTATGCGTGATGACAATGAAAACATCATAACCACCATGCCTATCAACACAACCCCTTTGTTTACATTGACATAATGTATGTCTGTATGTATGCAGGTGTTGGAAGGTGGGTGCAGGAGAAGACTTTCCTCTTGATCTCAGGGCTTTGGGGGAATGGCCCCCCTTTTCGTACATAAGCATTAGACAGGGCACCTTATATTCTTTCATAAGGCATATTTTTACAGGATTTACATGCATTTTGATTACTACAGGTAGCGTCTATTAAATGAGAAGGTTCTGTTATGTGTCATCAATATATTTACTAATAGAATCACTACCCCTCTGATACCAAACATACCTAAATATGGCCTCACATCCTGTGAGTCCTACCAGAAGTCTGCTTACCACAATTTACAATATTGCAGATGAGATTTCAAAAACTGCAGCTGCTACATGGAATAAACTGCCAAAGTGTAAACACCCCATTTAATTGTTACTCCTTTTGTTGTCCACGTCCCATTTCTTTTGGACTTCTTTCGTGAAGGTCCCCAGTCTGAGTATTTTTTTTTATTTACTGACACATTGCTCGTACACTGATGAAATGTGGGAGTATGAGGCCGCAGCCTGAGTTCATAAACAACAACTGAATTCATAAACAGTTGGCGCTATTGGAGAGCTTTCTTATCGCTAAAGATGAGTTGTGCAGTGAGTAGCTTATTTGCATATGCTCACTAATTAAATAAATATCATAACTTTTGAATTTTACTTTGAACACTTTTGGGTAAGTACCTGGGCCTGCTTGCACTAGACTTCTGCTAGGGTCCTAACCTTGAGGAATTCCCTTTGGCGCAGGCTTGCTAGTGCTTGTGTCACATGCTACTGACATAAACTTTCCTATAAGCGAAATGCACTGCCAGAGCTGTGTCAAAGGAAATGCCTCAAGGTTAGCATCCTAGCAGAAGTTTCGTGCAAGTGGGCCAGTACCTCCAGCAAAAAGTATTCTGAGAACGAACTGCATTGACACTAATTGACTTTTTCAAGTTATTAGTTGGATTCTGTTTACATATTTCTTGCGTGAAGCATTGTACAAATGTGCTCTTTGGCTGCTGTCAGTTGTGTGTTCATCCGCGTGGTTCACACATAGGGGGCGGAAATTAAGGGTCACATGGAAGATACACTTCGCTTTTCATTCGTCTTCTCCAGTGGCGTAGCCAGACCTCCAAGGTAGAGGGGGCTCGATACATAAAAAAAAAAAAATCCCCCTCCTCTGCTGATCCTGGGTACGCCCACAAACTCATGCTTGCGCACACAGCGAGATGAGAGATGAAAATACAGAATATTTGAACGTTTAATAATGAGTTTATATATGGGGTGTCACGAGCTGTGAGGCCGCCTCACGAGATTTCAAGTAGTTTCGATTGAAATACATGTGTCAAGTGTGAACAACACACACTTGTTTCCTGACTGTAGGTCCTCTATGCCCACTCCGAAGAAGAGCTCGATGCAGCGACAGCCAGCCCTCAAAGTCAGTCTCACCCAAAGCGATGCTGCTCGATTACAAAATCTGTCTCTTTACTACAAATATCCAATCATTACATTATTCTTTATTTGACACAATATCATTTTCCTTCAATACAAGTCACGCCACATCTGTCGTTCGATTGACTCGCCTGCAAGTTTGTTGCGGTTGTTGATGTTGCAAAATATAACAAAATTTACAAAAATTCCCTAGAGTATAATAACTATTGGGACCTGTCTACTAGTGTGTGCTGACATTTGTAAGTACTTATTATCTGTATGGAGATATAATAAGTACAACAAGGTCTTCACTTTTGCATTGAAATACAGATAGCCTGTTTGTGTTCCTGCCTTCAGTGTATGTCTCAGCCTTAGCATTACGCACTCTAAAGCAACACATAGCATGACACATCGTATTGACAGTTCAGTACAGTGGATCAATTCTACGCACCCTGTTTACTCACAGCATATGAATTATCAGTGGAGGCTCCTAAATGACAACTGTTTTGACGCAAGAGACTGTTTTGATGTGCTTCGAATGTGGGTCGAGGCACATACTAAATCAGACAGGGAAAGAATGACATTGACATTAACAGTGCGACAGGACACACTGTTCCTTGTGTGACAGTTTCCGAACGTTCAAATTAACAGTTGTTGCCCTCTTGCTTCATATGGCGTAACACATTCTCCGAATATCTGTCTGGTTTCAACTACAACTTCGTAACGTTCCGTCTCATCTACAGTCCAAGGGGTAGTCAAATTTGACCCACCCTTGCTTGTAATCCAAACACATAGTAAAGAACTTCAAAATTAAGTGCGTGTTCCAACCTAACCTTGTTCTCCAGTACATTTCACCACCCTCCTCCCTGCCCTGTGGGCGATGCGTACAATTTACAATTAGCCACCGTCGGCGTCGGCGTCCGTACAGCAAACGCATCGGGTTTTCGGGGTTTTCTGCTGCCGCCGCCGCCGCTCTTCTGTATCGATCAGGGTTTCGAAATACGCGGACGGTAAGTATATCTTATCCATGTTATTTAGTTTCGCAAGTCTGTCCAAGGCCTTCCATCTACCCGCCCACCCCTATTGCACTCGACTTTCAGTACATTGTGCTGCTGGGATCTATGCATTGACATTCAGGGCTCTGTTGACATTCGCATACCAGCACTCCCGGGCAAAGAGCAATGGAACATCGCTTAACTTACCAAATTCCGCCAGAGTGCAGTCCTATCGCAGACGCTGTCCCTTACGCGCATGCCCTGAGAACGAGCAACAGCTCTGACGACCAACGAACGGCCCAGCAAGCAGTTCAGTCCGGCGTCATTTAGTTCATCCGGTTAATTCCTTCACAGAGTTCACACGTTCAGCAGTTTACTTGAGCAGAGTTCTTGAGGCGAGCTGAGTACTGTCCCAGGCAGCACAAATGTTGCAAAGCTGCAGGAACGTTGTCTAAATGTGAGCTTGTAACGTTGCTCAGATGGTGCTAATGTCCGCAACTTCAACGTTATCTGCAATGTTTATTTGCGACATTGCTGCAACATCCATTGTAAACATCACACCAACGTATGAATCTGTGATGTTCTCTCAACGTAAATTTTGTGTCGTTTCAGTAACGTACATGTGCAACATTACGGCAATGTATAAATTTATAGCATTTTCCTCAATATGGTATTTGTCCAAGGCCGTCGATTGGGAATGGGAAATATTGATCATTGAGAATCGTGAATGCAATATCCACTTTAACCAAATGGTATTTTGGGGCTATTTTGAATTGGACTATTGGGCAATGTCAATGGGAACGAAACAGATCAGAAAGCTTTGTTTTAGCTGTAAAAAGAAATCACAATTGATGCCGTTTTCTGCGTGAACCTTTATTCTTTCATATATAATCCCCATATCAACGTCATCATGTATTTCTCTCTCTCGCTCTCTCTCATATATAACAACACAGTAGATTTAAAAATATTTCAAGCGGCACATATAAAGGTGCAAGTTATTTCAGATGTTTTTATATGTTTTAAGTTTGATATGAGTGAATATTCACCAAGCAGTTGAAAATCGCTAGCAACACATAGAAACAACAAGAGTACAAACTTGATTCAGCACTTTTTGAACACTGTTTTCAACGCATACTGTCCATCACCAACACACACAACGTAAATCAACGTAAGTAACGTAACGTAAAAGTAACGTAAGTTACGTAAAAATCAACGAGTAGTAGTAATAGGTGGGGTCCAGGCTACATGGGGTCCAGTTAGCAATATGGACCCCTGGGCCCTGCCCTGAGCCCTGCGTATTTTTCCCTGCGCGGCGCGTGCGCGGAGGATTGTCCGAGCGCTTATCGGAGGGGAGGGCTGCGTGCGCGCTTACTCGTTCACATTTTTCAGCCTGGGCCGACTTCTTTCATCATTTTTCAATCTGTGTCGACTTCAATCGCAATTTTTCCCCGTTACAGCAGGTGTGCAGTAGGCGATTTACATGCAAAAGATAGCCATACACAAAAGTACAAGTGAAAATATATTTATTAAAGTCGTTAGTGTCAGGAATTATGTTATGGCTCCGTGTGAAGGAGAAAAACTCAGCCGAAAAATATGATGCAATAGCATTGAAGGGCTATCATAATTTTTTATAATTGATAATCACGTAAGTTTTCAATTAAGCAGAAGGAGTAGCACATTTTAATAAAAGAAGATATTTTTAATCGACACGATTACAAACAAAATTAAAAGTTTTATTATAAAAAGTCTAACATGACCACCATATTGGAGTTTTAATTACAAAGTTCTAATATGTAACTTCATGCGCAACAGCTAATATTCCATTATGATACATTTAATCAAAGAATATATTCTTAATCAATATGATTACAATCAAAATTAAAAGTTTTATTACAAAAAGTCTAACATTTTTATACGTGACCACCATAGTGGAGCTTTAATTACAACTGCCGATAGATGTATGTGAAAAGCAGAGAACCTGGAAGACCATGGAACACGAACACAAGAGGAAATAATATCTATAACACTACATTGGTTAATCCAAACAACAAAGGAGGAGAATAATCTATCATTTTAACTATCATAAAATCATCCTCGTGACTTATCTAGTCGAACCCCGTACAATTTTCATTCTAAAAGACACTACAAACCTTACTTTGTTTTATGAATTCAACACAGAAAATATATTAAAAAATGAACTTCAACACATAGCACGCTCCTAGCCAACAATCAGCTCTAATAATATCTGCCCTGATCTGTTGAAGACGGGAGGCGTACGCCGGTTTTGTTGCAGTTATGAACATTTTCGAGCGCAATAGGGAAGATTATTCCAACATTACACAATTAATAAATTTATTATTAAGTAAACAGCATAGACATACGGAAATAATGAGAAACAAAACGATCAACAACTAATACAGAACCAAACATATGCACCAAAGCAAACAAGAGGTACACAGAAGAAAATAATTGAAAAACAATCTATCAAAACGATAAACATGCACGGATGAATAGCAGAGAAACGCTTTGAACGCTGCATCTGCCAACATGTAAACAACACACAGGAAAATAATAGCGAAACAAACTATCAAACATTACAATTTAAATTGAAATAATATATCTTTTGAACTATCATAAAATCAACCTTGCGAGCTAACAATATAGAATTTTCATCCTACTCAGGCACTATAAACATTACCTTGACAGAGCTATCCAAACGCGAAGCACAGCTATGCTTCACACAGTACAGCCAGACTCGAGACCCGGTGGGGTCACTCTCTCCCTCTATGCAACCCGGTGGGGTCACACTCTCCATCTATACAGCCCAAAGCGAAGAACCTGTTGTCAATCTGTGGGGTGGGGAAATCCCCTCTCTTTTTCACATTCTTTCCTCCAAAAGGAAATATTCTTAGGACTGGTGTACAGAGACGAATTTTTTATTGATCGCAAATAGACATTGGAATTATTCGACTCTCAAGAACACAATAAGAATTCTATCAAAAAACAATAGCACGCAAAAAAAGTCTAAGAATAGACTTGTATGTCAGTGCAAAATGATTTTAGAGAAACATTATCTAAGCAAACGAGAAACTATTATCTGCGCAAACAATACTCAACCAAAACGAGAAACGTTGCATTTAATGTATTTCAGATCAGACACAACTATATGGCATTCATTATTTTCAACTCACAAAATATCAATCGAGTGAAAGGCAAGTTTATTCAGTGATAGAAACAATACTAATTCGAAAACGAGAAACAAATTTAATTACATAATTTCTTATGATAACTTTGCAACAGTAATTTCTACACGCAGAAGCCACAAACAACTCATCTGAAATCGAACTAAGTAAATTTAGTTCGAAAAATATTCGTAACTTTTACTATCCACATCGTGGAGAATTCACATTACGTTGTAGAGTATATAGAAAACATCAATACACTCGACTAAATTCTTTGTCATCGTGAAAGAGTTCTTAAAACCTTCGCGTATCATAGTGAGCCAGCTAAAGCTGTGAAATTACGCTTTCCGCAACTCAGTTCGTAAATTGCACCAGCAGTTCAAATTTTAATTAAACACTTACTGATGTATGACAGTCGCCATTGCTCCGGAATGTGAACTGATAAATTTTATCAATTAATGTACAAACAAATATCTTGTATACAATGTGTGACTATATAGACAGCTTTTTAATATATATATATATATATATATTAAAAAAAATAAGAAATAATGTACAGTTTTGACTTTGAAAATTTAAACAAGAACCTTTGGTGTTGGAGTTTGTGTTTTTTTTCATTATGAGCTAAAACAATCTAAAATTAAAGTATGCTCTTCCTATTTGTAGTGCCTCATATGCTGTGACATAATGACATATTGTAGACTCCGCCTTCGCGTCATTTGATAATAGATTCCTTTCAATATAGTATTGTCAACTGTCCAATAGTCTGAGAAAATATATACACTGTGCAATTTAATTCATAAAATAAGCTTTCGCAAAATATTAGTGATCCTCTTTGTAAACAAAGATTGATGTAACATACCTCTAAATTTCAATTAGCGATTCTTCTACAATTCTTTCCTTCGGGTGTCGGTGTTGTATAGAGTGTGGTCGTGTAAAATCTCTTTGATTGCCAGCGCTGATTCCATGCGAAGATCCTTGTACATAGTGTGCAATAAACGTCTCCTTAGCAATCTTCAATCTAAACAATCAGCTGTTTTCGTTGCGATGTGTAGAATACATTACAATGATGTCAAAGAATAAGTTTATTATTTCAGTTATACACTTGTTTATTTCGATAAATTACAATTCTATTCCAAACTCTGAAGTTTCCGTTTGTTGTCTTGATAGATGAATTCTGAAGACATCAAGTAGTTTATTCTGATTATTGGGTGCTTGAATCCAGCGTTTATTAACGCAGGTGATATGTTGTCGCCGTGTTTGTATTGCTTCAACAACTTGCACTTTGTTGCGATGAACTTGCACAGTCTCTTATTGATGTTTCCTTTCTTTGTATGAAGAATCTTGAATGGCGTACAAGAGAGTATTAGATGAAAATCGTCCGGTGGTCCACCGCAATTGATATGTTTGTTGATTTTCAATAAGTGATGATACATCAGACCTTGCACGACAATATTGAACTTCTGTTCATTCAACATCATTGCGCGAACTGATAGAAGAAAACAAGTGTGTAGAGGCTCTCGTGGAATATAACACGTGATAAGATTTTTTATGTACTTTCCATTTCAACCGTTAGGTGCAATTTCAACAAATCCGTAATGAATCGTGCGATATAGACTGCTTGTATATGATAATTTGATCTGATTGCTTCTTGATTAATGCAATGCAATGATTACAATTACGTTTGGTCTAGTGTATTTCAATTCTTCGTTAGCGAACCTCAAAAACTCCACCATCAATCCCAGTGGTCCTCCTGATGTTGACGTGCAAATATGTTTATAACTATTGTAGATTCGGCATACAAGTTCTCGCATCTTGAATTCCGTAATTTGCACCATATCTCCGAATACGACCATGTCTAGGACGTATTGAAATGCAGCAATAAATGAATCGTTTCGCGGCTCCTCCTTTTCGAAGCAACGTTTTATCAGGTCCTCCCACGACGTATGGTAACGAGTACAAAATCCGTCCATCTCTTCAATGTATAGCAATTGTCTGTTCTGTTTTGTAGTGTGCCTCGACATTTAATTAAATCATATCGGTGCTAATTTTATTTATTAAAATTTTATTATCAGGTTTATAATGTTATACCTGACGTTAGAATTATGAAAGTCAATTTACAAAAAAAGATGTGATGTGTAATGAAAAAATGTGTGCTTTCAATGATTCTACGAACAAGACAGCGCTAGCGCCCCTCCTTCCCTAACTTGACTTGCAGGAGCAAGTTTATGGTTGTCAACTATACATTGTGTACCAAGACCATTGTTGGATTCCCCTACTCCCTGCGGGCGTAACCTTAACGAAAGTGTACGGGAACTCAGCTTCCCTCTCTCACTTCATTTCCACTAGTGGGTCCTGAAGGAAAAAGATGTGTTTCTGTGATGTATATTTGCGCTGCGTGGTTACGAAAAATGTTTGCCTAAGTTAATTACTGCTTTTGATTTTGTTTCAGGTGATCACTCGATTGATATTATTAAAAATATTCTACTAGTTGGGAATGTATTTTTTTTAGCTGTGTGCGTTGATTTTCGCTGTAGCAAACACAATAATTTTGCATTTCAGATGAGTTGTTTGTGGCTTCTGCGTGTAGAAATTACTGTTGCAAAGTTATCATAAGAAATTATGTAATTAAATTTGTTTCTCGTTTTCGAATTAGTATTGTTTCTATCACTGAATAAACTTGCCTTTCACTCGATTGATATTTTGTGAGTTGAGAATAATGAATGCCAGATAGTTGTGTCTGATCTGAAATACATTAAATGCAATGTTTCTCGTTTTGGTTGAGTATTGTTTGCGCCGATAATAGTTTCTCGTTTGCTTAGATAATGTTTCTCTAAAATCATTTTGCACTGACATACAAGTCTATTCTTAGATTTTTTTTGCGTGCTATTGTTTTTTGATCGAATTCTTATTGTGTCCTTGAGAGTCGAATAATTCAAATGTCTATTTGCGATCAATAAAAAATTCGTCTCTGTACACCAGTCCTAAGAATATTTCCTTTTGAAGGAAAGAATGTGAAAAAGAGAGGGGATTTCCCCATCCCACAGATTGACAACAGGTTCTTCGTTTTGGGCTGTATAGATGGAGAGTGTGGCCCCACCGGGTTGCATAGAGGGAGAGAGTGACCCCACCAGGTCTCGAGTCTGGCTGTACTGTGTAAAGCATAGCTGTGCTTCGCGTTTGGATAGCTCTGTCAAGGTAATGTTTATAGTGCCTGAGTAGGATGAAAATTCTATATTGTTAGCTCGCAAGGTTGATTTTATGATAGTTCAAAAGATATATTATTTCAATTTAAATTGTAATGTTTGATAGTTTGTTTCGCTATTATTTTCCTGTGTGTTGTTTACATGTTGGCAGATGCATCGTTCAAAGCGTTTCTCTGCTATTCATCCATGCATGTTTATCATTTTGATAGATTGTTTTTCAATTATTTTCTTCTGTGTACATCTTGTTTGCTTTGGTGCATATGTTTGGTTCTGTATTAGTTGTTGATCGTTTTGTTTCTCATTATTTCCGTATGTCTATGCTGTTTACTTAATAAGAAATTTATTAATTGTGTAATGTTGGAATAATCTTCCCTATTGCGCTCGAAAATGTTCATAACTGCAACAAAACCGGCGTACGCCTCCCGTCTTCAACAGATCAGGGCAGATATTATTAGAGCTGATTGTTGGCTAGGAGCGTGCTATGTGTTGAAGTTCAATTTTTAATATATTTTCTGTGTTGAATTCATAAAACAAAGTAAGGTTTGTAGTGTCTCTTAGAATGAAAATTGTATGGGGTTCAACTAGATAAGTCACGAGGATGATTTTATGATAGTTAAAATGATAGATTATTCTCCTCCTCTGTTGTTTTGATTAAGAATATCTTCTTTGTAGTATTATAGATTTTATTTCCTCTTGTGTTCGTGTCATTCGTGTCCCATGGTCTTCCAGGTTCTCTGCTGTCCGCAATTAACTACATCTATCGGCACTTGTAATTAAAGCTCCACTATGGTGGTCACGTATAATAATGTTAGACTTTTTGTAATAAAAGTTTTAATTTTGATTGTAGTCATATTGATTAAAAATATATTCTTTGATTAAATGTATCATAATGGAATATTAGCTGTTGCGCATGAAGTTACATATTAGAACTTTGTAATTAAAACTCCGCTATGGTGGTCATGTTAGACTTTTTATAATAAAACTTTTAATTTTGATTGTAATCGTATTGACTAAAAATATCTTCTTTTATTAAAATGTGCTACTCCTTCTGCTTAATTGAAAACTTGCGTGATTATCACTAATAAAAATTATGATAGCCCTCAATGCTATTGCATCAGATTTTTTGGCTGCGTTTTTCTCCTTCACACGGAGTCATAACATAATTCCTGACACTAATCACTTTAATAAATATATTTTCACTTGTACTTTTTGTGTATGACCCTTCTTTGCATGTAAACAGCCTACTGCACACCTGTTGTAGCGGGGAAAAATTACGATTGAAATTGACACAGATTGAAAACTGACGAAAGAAGTCGGCCCAGGCTGAAAAATGTGAGCGAGTAAGCGCTCACGCAGCCCTCCCCCCTCCGATAAGCGCTTGGACAACCCTCCGCGCACGAGCCGCGCAGGGAAAAATACGCGCAGGGCTCAGGGGTCCATATTGCTAACTGGACCCCATGTAGCCTGGACTCCACCTATTACTACTTCATCGTAAAAGTAAATTGATTGGGATGTGTCCCCAATGTCTGAACAGTCCTGACGAAAAACAAAAGAACTGGAAGCACAGAGTTCTGTTTTGCTCTTCTGTGTTTCGGAGGTGATTCTCGATAGCCCGTCCAGCTTGCGTTTCTTGCATGTAAATTAACACCATGCAACTTCCGTGAGATTCCGTTTTGACCACTTGCTGACAAATGCCGACGCACCTATACGAGCAGCGTCGTAGCAAGTCGGCCTACGCCTGACTAACCTTTCCTCTCTTTTTTTTTCAACAAACATATATCCTCCCACCTGCGTCGTACAAACATCACATTCAAGAAATAGAATTCTAAAAGATGCTGGACCAGCATAGATGTCAGTGTGAGTAGGCGTCAAAATACATTACATACCGTTGCTCATAGCCCGGGCGGTAACACGTACTCTGCGCAGCAGGAGCCTACGAGCAGGGGCAAAACCATGAGGAGCGACGTAGAAGCAGCGGGAATGCTTGACACATTAACTACATACCTTAGAAACGAAAAAAAAAAAACTCAAAATGCAGCCCGAATGACGCAAATGGCTTGTAAGACGCAGCGAATAACCGAACACTCCGACATTTCGTACCAGACTGACTAATCCCTTCGCGACTGTGCAAACGCTCCACCAACGTGCAGTGGAATGTTGTACGAAACGCAGAAACAATAGCTTAAAGTAAGAGGCGTAATACGAGGTTAGCACGGCACATGAAACCTTTAGGGGTTTGTTCACAAACATTTGAAATAACACGAACTATTTTCAACGCGGACGAACCACTACGGTGTGCGGCACAGAAACGGGTTGTGTTACAACGCCCTGTTCGGACTTCGGACAGGCCCCAACGGCTCCCCATAGAGCCCATACTTTGAGATAATTCACACAACACTGAGCACACGACCAATGAAATTGCAACGTGGTGGATATTATGCAAAACCAGTCGGCCAATCAGGAGCCTCAATGTTTGGCTGTTTTTCGGGCGGTCCTGGCTACCATCAACTTCTACTGGATTTCACGTCTGTTGTCGTTATTCGGTATTCAAAATAACTAAAGCGAGTTTTTTTACAAAAAGAAACACTTATTCACTGATGCACTGATTCAAAGGTCTAATACATGGGTGCACCTTGCGTACAAAGCCCACTACGTTGCTGACACACTGAGACAAAATTCGAACTGAACACTGTTCAACTCGTAATACCGAGTCAGTGTCATGAGTGCTTACCATGTCATGATGGGTATCTTTCTTCACTGCTTGCAGTGCATCATACATTCCAGAAAGCGGAAACCGCACGTAGTCCTGTTTTTGTTGTCTGTCCTCGAAATCTAACGGCGCCCGAACTTGTTCTTCACGATCCCACTCATGAAGGATTCCGGTTCTGCAGTTGGGCCATTTCACGCAAAGTGATCCTGAGGTGCCACTAGACACACCCCCCCTAGAATTTTATGTGAATTTTTTGGTCTTTTGGTCTTGCTTGGCTTTGCTAACGAAATTGATGGGGTGCAGAGCCCCTCAAAGATGCAGTGCTTGGCGAAAACCTATGTCGTTTTAAGCAAGCATTACGACCCACGTAAGGCACGGAGCACGTTACAAAGCGTCTTATTTGATAGGGAGAGTTCATTTTACTGTATGGAAGCGGTTTTCACTATCGCACTCGACGGGCTCGACGTTTGTGCCGTGCACGAAATTTGCAAAGTTATTGGCAAGTTTACTTTTTTTTGCAATATAAAATTATAGAATTCCTTCTGAACATTTTTTGTCGTATATCCCCCATGCTGAACTTTCAATACAAGAAAATCCAACCCTACCGGTGCACTGTAAGCCGCAATAAAAAATGAGGGAGTTGTAAAAATTCGACAAAATGCACATTTTTTTTATCGAAAAATTCGGTGTGAGGAGGTCAGGATAGAAGCGTGATGAATGTGTCATTCGATGCACCGTCTTCGTAGCAAGACGTAGCACAGAAAATCTAGGTATTTTTATTAACCCAGATGATAATTTTTAATTGAAGGTAACTTCGCAAACGTGTATACGCACTGCGACGCATCGAACCAAATGAACAACTCAGCGGTTCACTCACAGAACTCTAGGCGGAAAGAAAACACTACGCAGTCGCATTATTGAAGAGCAAATAATCGTTGCAAACACGTGTTTGCTTCCTTCGAGACCCGATGGTTGGGCACTGAGAGCTCATCAAGCTGCCCATCTTGCGCTCTAACAAAAATTGTTAGCCAGCTCGCAGTGGTGCTAAGTGAGAGATAAGTAAAGAATGGGGATAGTTGTCCATTCAGTCTTCATGCTACCATATGGTTGATATTTGTCCGTGTGGCATCCGGCACCTGTCAGTCGAGTCGTTGACATGACTAGAGTAATCACGACATGAACAGTGATCAAGTACTGCCTGTACAAGAGGAGAATGCTTTCACCAGTAGGTTCGTTGGATGTGTCATTGTTCCTTTCATTTTTTGCATGTGTGTAAACTCATTCCAGTACTGGGAACAGAACCTTTTATCTGTCCACTCCTCTTGCACGTATATAAAACTTACTTAGTAGCTCTGACGTACGATCTTTTCGCTTTGTGCGCCAGCAGTTCAGACGTGCGTAAAAGAGAAAAATTTTGTCAGTCACGGGTTCTGTCACTTATGATATCGGGTACGCTATTTCCGAGATTTCAATTGCGTACAGAGCTATGATACTGGGTTATTCAGGTCAGGTATAACGTTTCTTTGCTAGTCATCTTTCATGCGGGGGATGGTTAATTCAGAGAAACATGGGTGAGCGTACGAGAACAGACACATTTATACTGCTTGCCGTGTGAGGTCTAGTGTACAAGCCTGACCTTAAAAATGACTTCAGGAAGGTCTGGGACTTTTCTCCTTGTTCATCGGACTCTGATCACTGCCATGAAACAACGGGTTTAAGGTGTTAACATGAAACACGGGTTTAACAAGGGGTTAAGTTAGCGTTTTTGTGTGTGTGTGTGTGTGTTGAACTGCGAAAGTCAAGATCTAAGCCAAGGAACAAGTCGAAAAGTCCCAAATCTCCTTGAAGTCAGTCTTCACTTGGCAAGCGGTGTAAATGTGCATGTCTTCGTACACGCACCCATGTTCCTCTGAAGTAACCATCCCCCGTATGCAAGATGACTATGAAAGAAACGCTTAGACCTGACCCGAATAACGCAGTACATGTAGTATCATAGCTCTGTACACAACAGAAATGCCCGGAAGTAGCTTATCCGGTATCCAAAGTGATACCATCCGTGACTGGCAAAATTTTCTCTTATATGTTCATCTCAACTGTTGGCGCACAAAGCAAAAAGATCGTACATCACAGCTACTAAGTAAGCTTTATATGCGTGCAAAAGGAGTGGACAATTAAAGAGATCTGTTTCGAATACTGAAATGAGTTAACATGCACATGCAAAAAAAATGAAAGGAACCATACCAGGAACTTACTGGTTAAAGCATTCTCCGCTTGTGTTCAGTGCAGGCAGTACTTGATCACTGTGCATGTCGTGATTACTCTACTCATGTCAACGACTCGACTGACGGATACCGGATGCCACACGGCCCAAAATCAACCATATGGTACCATAAAGCCTGAATGCACCCCTATATCCATGTCTTTACTTATCTCTTACTCAGGGCCTGTGCTAGGGGTGTGCGGGGCCTGAGGCAAAGGCACACCGCGGGGCCTGTTTCACACGATTAAGTGCATACTTGATATTTAAAAAAAAAAGTAATCCCTGGGTGAGGGCTTCGTGTGCGGGGCATATGCAAGCGCGGGGCTTATCCCCCCCACCCACCCACCTATTGCCGGCCCTGCTCTTACCACCACCGCGTGCTGTCGATTACACGTTTGAGAAGTTACCTTCAATTAAAAATTCATTATTTGAGTTTAACAAAAACAATCTCTGGGATTTTTTTGCTACGTCTTGTCAGGAAGACGGTGCATCGGATGACACCTTGATCACGCTTCTATCCCGACCTCCTCACGCCGAACTTTTCCGTCAAAAATGTGCATTTTGTCGAATTTTTACAACTTCCCAATTTTTTACTGCGGCTTACAGTGCACCGGCGGTGTTGGATATTTTTTGCGTTGAAAGTGCAACACCGGGCCTATATGACAAAAAAGTTTGAAGAAATTCTAAAATTTTGTATTGCAAAAAATTGGTAAACTTTGCAGACCAATCGGAGCGCGCACGCAGTTTCGGCCAATGGCCTTGCAACATGGTGTATGAGCGCAGTGGAACATACTTTACATCCGCGTCCGCGGGTACTTGAGGAGGACTACGACTGGTTCGGACTTGGCGATTGGCTCCGGCGAGCAGGCCAGCCTTCGGCAACATCGGCCAACGGCCTGCTCAGTGGAGAATAAATGTTCATTATAGATTTTCTTGCAGTTTTCACTTTCAATAGTTTTCGATACCGTGCGTATTCTGGAATGTCATTAGAATTGAACGAGTTCATCGAATTAGTTAACTTCCTACACGGACGTACGGGTTCTTCTTAAGCATATCATTAGTTAAGTTGATAATTTTGATGTACCGTTGGTCGCCATTATGCTCGTTGCTTCAGCAACGGGAGGGGGGATATGTTTAATGCGAAGTAACTGAAAAAAGAAAAGGGAAAAGTTAGCCACGGTGTAGGCTTGATATTCTGAAAAAGTTATCAAGCAAACAAAAGAGGATAATGCGACTGACACACAAAAAATTATGAAAAACAACACAAAATAAACAGCTCCTACTCTAATCAGTGTGCACGGGACGTATCAGAGCATGCCCAGAAATTCAGATTCCCGAAGGAATCGTGTCAGCGCAGACGTGACTTCAGCCTGCTGAGTAGGGCCAAGTAGCACCGGGAGGCGTATTTCCAAAACATGTCGCGCACAGCCAGCGCGGCCTTCCTTCTCGCACATCGCTCCTCTTGCCGCAGTGCGCATGCTCTTTGTAACCATGGAGACGACGACGCCAAGTGGTCGCGTCAGCGCAGCAACAACTCCGCCGTCCACGCTTGACCCGCGCGCATGCGCAGTGTAAACGGCAGTGCTCACAGAAATTCCGCGCGCTTTTTAACGCCCTCGCGTAGACTGCGTATCTGATATCCGACTCCTCTGCCTCAGATAAACAAACAAGCCGAAGTGCTAGCCCCTGGCGCTGGCACTCATTGGCTTTTTCGTGAATTACTTGTAGACTTCGTCTGCCTCTGCGCACCAAATCTTTGCTTTTTCCGGTGAAAACACCTCAATCATCGAACAATACTGGGTCATGTCATGTAGGAAAGAGACAAACCCTCGATGGACGAGTTGAAGGTGATTCGTGCCGACTTGTGCTTATGTTTTTGTTGGACACGGTTTTGTATGTGGTGCTATCGATGATAACTGAAGCTAGGAAAAAATGGGGATGTACGGTCTTGTGTCTAAACAATGAACAAACACGTGTGTTCTTTGTTTGTCACCAGCTACAAATGTTTTATAGTATTTATAATAATGAATTTCCTCTGTTGTGCAATATTACGCATGAAAACCCTCAATAGTGCACGCTTCTTCGGAGTGTCAGCTCACCTTACGTTTCAGAAAATGTCGTCGCTCCTATTGCCATCTTTTTTGCTCAATGTAATAGCATCACTTCTTAATCTGGCACTTACGCACCAGTTAACTCAGTGTGTGTGTTGGTGTTGTCTAGTGCTTTTTTTTTTCTAGCCGCACTTGACAGAGCTTTTCCGTACAAACTAAGCAATGCTACATTCTGACACCGAAGACCGAACCCTCTTCGCACAGGTCGGATGACCAAACACGAACGGACAGCGGACATCAAGTGTTACCCCGTCAATACTTTGCCATGTGATACTGCAGAAGCCTTTGTATCTTGTGCTATTGTACTAACGTTCCGTTATTTTGGTGTGTAACTCTTCATAAAACACGCTCTTTTTTTTTTTCCAATTATGCATTTTATGAATTGTTGTCACAACGAGCTGCTGCCCGTTTTAAATATCCTACCTGGGAGTCTGGGACTAACAGATCCATTTTTTTTCTTTTACAAATCAATCAATGTCCTACCTTTTTCTTACTTTGATTTATGAAGGTGGTGAATGCCATCAGTTACATCACTAACAGTTATATGTCACTTTGGAGGAGCACTTTGAAATAGGGGCACAGCGAAAAGGGCAAACGAGAAAAAGATGCGTCTTCCCTAAAAGAAAACAGTTCTGACGATAGCCCTCAATGTGATTCATGAATAGCATGTTAGAGCTGGATCTGTGTGGAATCGTGTCCAGAGTACAGTTAGTAGCCCTCGGACAATTTAATTGAGCTTTCGACAGGAACGAAGAGGTAGAGCTGCACTACTAACATTGAGCAAGACAGGCAAGGGCGAATCAATTTTAGAACATCATTAGAAACTATATATATATATATATATATATATATATATATAAAGACGTTAACTGACTAAATTAAATGCATATCATCACATGTTAAGGGGCATCTCGTGTTATTTTACTGCATGTCTACTCTTGCAATTATTCCAAACGTGAATTCCTCGATAGCAATAATATAATGCTCACGGTTCGCAAATTGTGGGTTGACTGCACTGCCTGTTGATATGGACAGCCATTATAACGTGTTTTGCCGCTGACGTTTATTACATGTCGCGCAATTAGCTGTGTCATATATGACAGCAAGAGTGATATTGGTGAGTTTAACTCTTGATTTGTTTTGTAACTTGCACTACGACTACAAAGAAGTGCATTGCAGGAACGTTTGAATAGACCCTTTATTATGTGTTCAAAATAGCAAACCATGAAACAGCATATATGCAGCTCGAATGGTGCAAAGTGTGCCAAAGAATTAAGTCAACTGCAACGTTGCAGAAATGATTTGGTCTGTGTTACACCACAGGTGCACCATTCACGTGTTGCTACAGCATCAGCGCGTAACTTGACTATTCATTCGCGAGCTATTCCATAGCTTCGATGCCACAAAGAACGGCACAAACAGCAAGAGGTGTTCTCATCTTTCGGATGCACTCGGCCGTGCCACTCAAACACATGAATCACCGTGCGAACAGGCGCATGCGCCTTGTGATCCCGGCGCAGCAGAGGGCAGGGTGTCGGAGCGAACCGAAAACCGAAACCGAAAACCGAAAAAAAACCGCTATTTTGGTGCGAACCGGAACGGAATCGAAACCGTATACGTTTTTTTCGCTCAGGAGGGAAACCGAAAAATATATTTAACGGTTTTCGGTTGTGGGAGCCTATTCCCACTCTCGGGGGCAAAGCCCGTCCATTCGACTCCCGTGGAAAGCGAGACACAGAGACAAAGTCAAAATACAGGAAGAAACGTGATATTTAATAACTCACATAATCTTTACACCTAGAATGTTCTCCTAAGCCAGTCGTTCCAAGCACCGTATCCGAGGCCAGCCGCTCCAGGCTCTGGTCTCGCTCACACGCGCTCACGGTTTTTGATCTGTCCAAGCCAAGGCCCCTCCCACAGCGCGTGAGGCTAACATCTGACCTAGACACAGGTTTTGCCTGGTGCCATCTATGTGTGGTGGCCGGATTCACCACACGGTCCAAGAAAAAACTTCGCCGGTTTGGACTACGGATAGGCGAATGAAACAGACGTCGTGTGCTCTGAAGTCATGTCATGGATACTATACGAGGGTTACGGTTACGGTGGAATGTATGTCGGTATACTATGACTCTTAGGCTCCCTTTGTAATGGTTTATCGTTCGCGCACGCACACAGACTTAGAGGTACATGTGACTCTCTAGCAATGTGCCGTAGTGTTCGTTTTAATTTGATCCCCGCAAACTCTCCTCAACTAAACAGCGACCCAAGGGGGCTGCATAACGGCTTCTTTATCAGTAATGTCGCGCAACGCGTCCCTTGTTGGAGAGCAGCTAAGTTGAATACATTTACGTATACACGAAGGCAAGCCCGTGCGATGTGGCAACTCTTTTGTGGACAGGACACGAAGAAAATAAAACGGAGCCGTCGAGCGCGTTTGTGAGTGTAGGTGATCCCGATTTGCGGCCTACTCGTGCGGTGGTGCTTGCTGGCTAGACAGTAGCCACAGACATTCGGATGGGACGCGATCGCTCCAATCCAGCAAGAAAGTACTTTACGTATGGCATCACGACAAACAAGTCCGTTTGTAGCATGTGCTTCAAGAAAGGAGAAAGCGCATTTGAACAGACAGCAACCTACAGGAACCAGGAGCTACCAATTTCACAGCTGTTTATTAATATTAAATACCATGTATGCGGAATAAACGGGTTTACATTTTGTAACATTGATTTTTTTTAGGGGATGAATATTCCCAGCAGAAGCGGAACCGGTTAAAAACCGGTATGAACCGTTATTGTTTTGCTCCGGAGCAGAACCGGTACCGGATCGTTTATGATGTAACCGGAACGAAAACCGGAACGAAAAACGTTTCGGTTCGACACCCTGGCAGAGGGTGAGGAGGAGCCTCGCCGGCTGTGCGCGATATGTTTTGGAAATACGCCACCGGGAGGGGGGGGAGCTCTGGGTAGCCTAGATGAGCAAGGCGGCGCTGGAGACTCGACCGGTGATCTTCGTACCGCTGGCAGTCAAGGAGTATGCATGGTACGTCAGCTTCTACATGGCACGTGGGGCAAAGAGGCGATGGATGCAGACTCATCTTAAAGAGGAGGAGTGGAGTTCGTGCCACATTCAGCCGCAGCCAATGAAGCAACGATTCCTCGATGCGCGAGATGTGGCCAGGCACAGCATCTATCATTAAAGGGTTAATGGATTTAAGGAAGGCATTCGTTCGTATAGCTTCTTGCAGAAGCAGCTGTGTGCGGTTGGCAATGAAGCGGCGGATTTCCAGCTGGCACCTAGAGTGCGCAAGGGGAAGGACAGTTGGTTACTCAGTGTCGTGGGTTTGCCGAGCAAGAGCGTCAGCACGATCAGTGCCTGAAATTCCGACATGGCTCGGAATCCATTCGAACACCACGCCGTGTCCCAGGGATACAAGTTCAGAGTGCTGGGCGATGATCGTGGTGTAGGTGTCACTGATGACTGCAGCAGGCTGCAGCAGAATAAGAGGCCAGCGCCTCAAGAGCCGCTTTACTGTCGGTGAGGATCGTTCAGGCCCTGGGCGCCAACGAGGAGGCATATCTCAACGCGGTCAGTAGTGAGAATGCCTCAGCCTCAGCAGATGACATGAGAGGGAGCTTGAAGCCGTGTTCAGCGCCATCCTCTGGGATGCAGAAGGCAGCAGACGACCCAACTAGAGGAACTGAAGCATCGATGTATAATTGGGTTCGATGCCGGCGGTGACTGTAGATGTGGTGCAAGGTCAGTTGGCAGGCCACAGCTGTTGGCACAACCTTTTTTTCCCTAAGATCCGGAGTACAGTGGGATAGTGAAGCGTCCACATGGGTGGCGCATAGGAGGGCAAGGCTGAGGTTGAGGTTGAGGAGATGTTGCTTCCTAAACGGCAAATAGATTGAGCGAATGCAAATGTGGAATAACGTTGCGCAATGTCACAGAGGTAATGGGCTGGATGGCGGGCATGATAGCGTGTGTATGCGTGTAAGGCGCGAAGAATATGCACCGAGGGCTCGCGTGCCTTCGCCAAGACAGAATAGGTTTCCGTTGTCTTTGGCACTCCCAAACAGAGATGGAGGCTTCTGGCCTGAATATTTAGCAACTCCCCCTCGTGAGTGTGGGAGATGCCATAAAGGACAGGCAGGCTATAGCGCATAACGCCAAGCAACAGGGAGCAATGGACTCGATGGAGGTCTGCACAGGACGGGCCCCATGCGGATCCACAGAGGTGTCGGAGCACATTACAGCAGATGCGGGCGCTAGCAGAGAGGGAGTTGATCTGCCGCGACCATGTTAGTCCCCTATCAAGGATTATGCCTAGGTACCGATGATGCGAGACGTAGTTCAGTCCAGAGCCAGCTAGCAGTAGAAGGTATTTGGTGAAGGAGCGGCGCGTGAATGCCATAGCTACTGTCTTAGCCGGCGAGACAGACAACCCATGGTCAGCAAGGATCGCCACAACAGGGTCTAAGGCATGTTGCAGACGATGCTGGACGGCATCACGGCGCGCTGCAGAGGTCCATGCACTTCCCGTCCAGCACTCCGTCAGCGTCTTCAGCGCACGTTAGATGCCATTCGCCTCTATTTACTCCAGGCAGGAATGGAGATATCCGTAGAGAAAAACGCAGTTCTAGCCTTCACGCGCAAAGACCTGCATTGATGTTGCCTGTATATTGGTGGAAGCCCACTGGAGCAGGTGACACATCACAAGTTTCTCGGCGTGACTCTATCATGGAATTTGTCGTGGAAGCGTCACATAGACGTTATTGAAAAGAAATTCCAACTCTGCGTCAACGCCATTCGTCACTCCGCAGGTATGAGATGGGGGCGAGACGAGAAGGAGCTCGTCATGCCGCACGAGCATGCTGCTGTCCACGAGCACGAGCGTGCTGGCTGAGTGACGTACAGTCTTCTCGTCCTGCACGAACTTCCTCAGACACTGATCCAAAGGATTCCAGCCTTGCTCGCGCAAAGCCTTCGGGTATGTCTCGGGGTCCCACGAGGCGCTGAAACCCTAGTACTGGCTGAGGCCAGGGACATCCCCATTGAGGTTCTCCAAACTCGGGAAACTGCACGCCACTACCTGCGTCTACGTTGCCCATCCTAACCGCCACTCTCTGATTCGCAAGCTTCACGCTAGACGGAACGCGGCGGTTCATGCTGCTGTGACATCATTCAGACCTCAAATCCCCCAAATTCATAGTCGGCCCGACGGCACCCAAAGTGCCTCCATGGACGTTGCCATCGCCGCCTGTCACTGTCTCCATACACGGCCTCAAGAACAACAAAAAGAGCTATCCTGATGTTATCCATAGGCTCTGAACACGGGCTCAACAGAAAAATCTTGAAATACTCAAGAACTTGACGATGGTCAGTCTGGTTAGACCCAGGGCCGAGAATGGATGCCAATGTGAATGGTGCGGAACTGACGGAAACTAGCACCGCACTCCCGTACTTACGTACTTTTATAACGTTCCCTCGCCCAAAATAGTTACAAAGAAAGCCGAAAAACAACCATATGTACCGTACCGTTCACCTTCGTAAATGCACTACCAACTATACGCGTATCCTGGAGGATTTCACCCTGGGGCCGCTTCTCTCCCTATACGCCACTGAAGTGAACCAAAAGAAGCGCATGACTTCCACGCCATCGCTACTTTTCAAAGACGCCAAAAGATCGTATACATGCAGATGGGCGCCGTAGGAGGCAGCTCTCACGCTGAATGCTCAGACAGCTTCGAATCCTCGATCCAAGTATACTTCATGTAATCTCCAACACCATTTGGTGCATTGAGGGGCCGACGCTGCGGCTGCCGCTGCGCACCAACAACGGCCTTCTATGCCTATTATACTCTCGAGAGGAGACATAAGATCCCTCCTCAGGCATTTGTCCGATTCCTGGTCTACCCTACAGTGGCAACACGACATTCCAACTAGGTCCTCTTTGGGAAGTGTAGACCCAACGCTGTCATACCGGCTGCCTGCAAAGCTTCCTCGTCCTCTGAAGTCGCTCATCCACGGGCTACATCTGAAAGTGGCCTTCACTCCGTTCTCTCGCTAGCAGGCTGTGAGGCTAGCCCTAAGTGCAACGAGTGTGGTGAACTTGCCAACGTAGAACACATACTCCACCGCTGCCGGACCTACATCAACTAGAGGCGTACACTGCAGCCACAGCTTGCCACCCTTGGCTGCCGCCCCTTCAACTTGTCGACCATCCTCGGCCCTTGAACACCGCGGCCCACAACAGGGCGGCCTTACGTCATGTACTTGGCTTTTTTGAGGCGAGAGGCCTAAAGGACTCATTATGACCCCAGCATAGCTCTCGGACATTCCCACCATCACGATCACGCTCAGCCATCGCCATCGCCGCTCCGATCATTCCCGTCATCTCTCATCGTCATCACTCATCATTGTCACCACTCATACTAGACCCCATAGCTATGGGGTAGCGTTCGACTCCTAGAGTAGAAAACCTCCACACTTCATCAAAAGGATAACATATATGTTGTTGTTGATGAGAATATTTGTAAGCCTCTTTAAAACCTGATGGAAGAGTCAATAGGGACCAAATGTATAGGCGTCGACGTCAGGCTTGAAAGCACTCAAGAACACACACACCAGGTGAGGCTGCACTACTGCATCTGGTCCTTGTGACATTTGTGATTGATGACGTGTTGATTTGGTGCACTGATATCTCAAAACCTGTGTATTTGACATCAAAACTATATAGGGTTCATGATCCCAACAATTTATCGTACGTTTGATACATTTGTCTAGTGTATGCCGCGCCTCTTGATAACACTAAAAATGCCTCCAAACGTATATACTCCAGGTTTGTTTCAGGAGCGCATTTAGAGGGAACGCTACTACTGACTGCATTGGCAGTGCGACAGCTTATTCATGTACAGAAAGAAAGAGTATACAGGTCCTTGTTGAGAAGAGATATGCAGAGGACTTGAACGAATGCAATGCCCGCTTTATACGCTAAGTTTGCATCTGTCCAAACTGAACTCGAACCTGACATCTTTATTTTACTACTAAAGCATATGGCACAGCAGGAAAAAAGAATCGCATCCTTTGAGTGCATCTACACACTTAAATAAAGGGTGTGTTGTAACTCAGTAGAGAGTACTGGAGAGTACACCCTTGCCACATGTGTCACTCCCTTTGGGGTGTACAATTACTCTCCATTACCCTCGTTAAGTGGTCTCTCCACACTCCCTTCATTAAGCTCCAAAGCGAGTGATATATGTGGCAAGGGTGCACTCCTCAAAAAGCAGTTACAACACATCATTTTGTTTTAAGTGTCGGGGATGGTGTCGGAACACGACGTTGAAAGAACATTTGCGCCTCATAAGGTTAAATTCTACGTAACCTTCGTGAGAAATTCTGCGACGTACTATCCCTTCCACGAATGTGAAATGTTGGCCACCAAGGAAGTGCCGCCCGCCATTAAAGCCACGGTGTCCCGAAAAGACGCCCCTGAAAACAATAAAAGGAGGATACTATTTTGAGTAGCCACTTGAAGGATCGGAGTATGGTATGGAGCCAAGAACCTTCGTTGGCTTTCATGCGGACAGATTTTAGAATACGTAAAAAAAAAAGAAACGAAAACTCGTAGAGAAACGTCAGGGGAACACACACACGCACAGCCGGTAGCGGGAGTCGAACACCAGTGGTTTGCTGGTCTCGGCGTTCAAAACCGTACTAATACGTTGAACACAGGAGTAAGAGAGAAGCAGCAACGAAGCTGATGTGAATGGACTAATGCAACATTTCCCTTTAGTATTAATCCCAGTGGCGTCGCTCATGATCTCAGTTGTCTCGTGATGTAAGCCCCTAATTATTATTATTAATCCTAATGACACGGGACGAACGCTAGCCGAAGGAGCAATCCAAGTGAGAGCCATCAGGATCGTGTTGTTACTCTATTTAGAGCAAAGGTTGTGGTGTCGCTCACGCAATTTCATGTAGATCAGATCCAGCGCCATCTGTTGTAAGAGAAATAGAAAACCACGGGCGAAGGTTGCCAGGGTTAACACAATGAGACCAAGTCATTGAACCAAGTGTATAATCCTGCTTTTTTCCTCCCTAGTAACCCTCCCTAGTAAAATATCAGTTTGAATCAACTATGGAACTTGGAAAAGTCATCAAAGGCTGGTTCCCTAGCTGGTCCACCACCGGAGTCGATCGGTAGCTACGAGAGTAGTCTACCGATCCATCTACCGGTAGCTACGACAGTAGTCTACCGGTAGTACGGCGGTAGTTTACCGCCCTGCTGTCCAAGGACCCAAACTCCAGGGAGACTGGATCCCTTGAGTTCGGCTGCCGCCCTCGTCTGCTCGAGCTGACGCTCATCGTCATGAGGTGCCACTCGTTGGGCAGCCACGAAAACAGGGCGCTCCCAGCCTTAGCTTCAGTTGCCTGGGTCAGCGCTGGTGGAAGATGACTTCGGCGACGAACCTCTCGGTTGAAGCTGCGTTCCAGGCATTCGTGTGCCACCGTTGTCTGCCTCGCTCCAGGCCACCACCTGGGCTCCCGCTCTCGTTCTCCTGGTCGTCTACTAGTTTAACTCTCGTTCCTGGATTCGGCTGTCGGCTTCCGGCTCTGGGTCTTCTCTTCGTGATGTCACGTAGCGGCTTACAAGGTCTCGTTCGTGCCACGGACCTCGTGACACATGTGGGCCAATCATATAAATCACTACCCCCTGAACCAGAACACAGTAATGTATACAATTAACACGACAGTCAAACACTTTCCTGAAACCATACCTCACGAACAAACAGTCACAGACCACATATGGTGACGCTAAAAATATTGTTGACACGGTTCAAGCTCGAGGAAAACCACTTTTGCTCTTAGAAAGGAACTCCCATGCCAAAAGTGACCAGACTACACGAAAGACTACACAACACGAAGACGCCAGACGCCTGGGATGCTCCTCCGATTAACAGAACAAAGAAGGGTATACGAATCGACCAGCGTCCTTGAGTGTTTTGGGAATAGCTTTACAAAAATAGGAAATACAACACTGCGCCTTATGAAACTGAAGCACAAATATTAATTAGATACAGCGTAATGTTACGGAACGTCACCGAATTGAAAGAATGATTACAAGGAAGATAATCGAAGCAGGTAGAATTGCATCCCTTGCACAAAGCTGTGTCAGCACTCCACTCGACAACAGTGAGCTAGAAATAGGGTTAGTCAAGAAATCGGGGGCCAATCCGCATAGCCGGCCTGAGCCAATAGTGTAGACCGCCGAGAGACGCTGTAGTAGGGATCCTGATGATGTTTACCAGCAGTGCATGTGGCGACGGCATGCTTTTGCGATTCTTCGGAGGTTTTTCATGTCGCGTTAGCAGTCGTGCTGCCTGCAAGACATTACATTGTAAGGTGTATCTTTCGTCACATCAACATCAGCTTCAAAGATATAGTTACAAAGAAAAAGAAGAATGAAACGCACTGTTATCTGCCCGGGTGTAACACTGAATACCCCGGCGTTCGGGAAAAGGATGGGCGGACATTATCTCTTTTTGGAGTGCCGAAGGATGACTCTCGAAGGAAGCAGTGGGAACGGAACCTGCACCGAAACGATAAGCCCTTCTTAGAAACATCGGTCGTGCGCGAGAGGCACCTTCAGCCGCGCTTCATATTGCGGCACTATGTGCGTGTCGTCGATGGACAGGAAGTTCCTCGTGAGAAGCCTGCGTTAACTGACGACGGGGTGCCGACCGCCTTGCTTGGTCTTCCGAGTTACCTATACAAGGAAGCCCGCCAGAAAACGCCGCAGGGGAAACGAGCTGCAGAATATTCAACTGTGCCAAGGAAAAAAAAGCTCGTTTGTCACGTCTTGGTATCGACGAGACGACACAGGCGACAACGAAGAAGATGGCGTTTCTATCCCAATTTGTGGCAACGCCTTTGAGCCTACTGATCTTCAGTCCCTTGTGCAATATCGCAGCGTTGCAAAGAGGCGGACAATGCTTAACATGCTAGGTATCGATGCGATTTCGCAACAAGAAGTGTCAGCAGGAGTTCATTTCTGGTTTCTCACGAGAGGGTCCTTCTTTTTACACATCTACTACCGTGGGAAACAGGCAAAAGTGATCCCAGTGAATACACTGGACACAGCCGCAGAAGTTATCTGCGGAGCACACTTCAGCCCTCTGTACTGGTGTAACGAGCCAAGAAGAATATGAAGGCAGTTACCGTGGGCGTCTCACAGACAGTCTTACGTGTAACATCCATGTTGCGCTCAAGCATCTTGGCACAGTCGGATCATAAACCATCCTGAAGAGTCCGTCTCACAGCCTTTTATGTTACTGCCCACTTGCACGTTTTTGTAAACTCCCTGAACCGAAACAAAGGTGAACAGCACGATACATCAAGGTACCTGAAATTAAGGGGCTGTACGTAGGGAATGCAATGGCTTATTATATAAATATTGCATTTGTTCAGTCCTCTCCCCATCTATCCACCTCTGTTACGACGCTCATAGCCACAGTTGCTCCGCGGCGCTAACACGGAATAAAAAAAGAACCACCAGCAAGGGGTACAGTATGGCCACTGGCGATGAAACTCCCCATTAATCATCTTAAAATAAGGTTATTTTATTCATTATTATTCAATTCATTTATGTGTCTTTCATTATGATGACTATACATGACAGATTTGTGCGAAGATTAAATACGTATCACGTTTGATCAACCTTGTTTTCACGGTCCTTTTAGTTGGCATAACGTTGGTGGGAATGCAACGGCTGAGGCTGGATGGATTTTAAAATTCGACATATTTAAACTAGAACCGACAGTTTTAAATAATAACACAGCGCAGATTCCTCCGTGATCGGCGTTTACGACGCTACCGCGCAGCAAATGACGCCTGCAGATACCAGCAAGGTACTCTTGTAAATATTTAAAATAAAGAAACCCACATTAGGTGCTCGTGCAGAAAATCGCAGATGTTATCAGTCGACGCTTTTCGTCATATGTGTCCGTGCTGCTCGCCTGTACGATCACAGCACCACGGAGCCGATTCCATACGGAGCGCACTTCACTTTACCGCGCTAGATTTTTCCACCATCCCTAGTTCCAGAGCTCGGCATTTCGGCCCGAAAGAACTCACGATCACTATCATCTGATAAGGAGAGCGTGAGGCTGAAGGCGACTCACGCTCAGGCTGATATGGCGCGTGATCGCTCTGCACGATGAGCGCGATATTGGATCGCACCCAAGCAGCACAGTGTACTGAAAGTCGAGTGCAATAGGGTTGGACGGGTAGGTGGAAGGCCTTGAACAGACTCGTGAAACTAAAGAACATTGATAAGACACATACCGCCCACCCCTATTGCACTCGACTTTCAGTACATTGTGCTGCTTGGGCACTCATACTCGCGCCACTGTTTATCGCAATCACAACGTCGAACGAATGAACCCAAGCAGCATGTACTGAAAGTCGAGTGCAATAGGGGTGGTCGGTATTCGTTTTATCAGAGTACTTCAGTTTCACGAGCCTGTCCACCCCTATTGCACTCGACTTTCAGTACATTTTGCTGCTTGGGAATTGATCGCGCATGCTGCGATCACCATGAGGGTGGTTGCATGAATGCGATCGCGATATCAGGCAAAGGTCCTTCGTGTGATATCTAGGCATTATCGCACTCACGCGATCACCATACAGTTGCGCTGTTGGCACATGGCACCTTGCACACAGCAAAGGCAGGGAAGGCGTGAATTTCCTCTTGTGATTGTGCTTTCGGGCCTAAAATAGGCAAATCAAAGATCGTAATGGCAAAAAAAGAAAATGAGAAGCTGTTCGAGCCCGGGTGTGGGTCTTTTGGGCACTGGTTGTGCTGGCAACAGGTGTTGCGCTGCTGCTGCAGTGAAGAATCATGTCTGAACGCGTTGACGAGCCCCACACCATGGGTGACTTCGCTGTCCCCGATTGGCTACAGGACCACATCAAAATACATCCGCAGCTCTAGTGAGGGCGAGAAAACATTTATGCTGCGTCTTCACTGCGTGTATTGTCATCAAGCAAGATAACTACCTATGGAGGTAGCCTTTTTTACATAAACTGTAACTAGTGTTCACTGTAAGACGCGAAAGATTGGGAAGAGAAGAGCAGTGGGAAATTACGAGCACGGTCGACGCACGCTGTGGACCTTTCCACAGACATCGGCATCTACGGTGTCCTTGAAACGGCGTTCCTGGTGCCTGAAGTTGGGCATACGTCTCAGCTTGACGAGTATCGTGTGGAGAACTATGACAAGCAAGATGTCTGTACCTTTTGGAAACACGACACCAGTCGATAGCTGGGTCGTCTAACCGAGGTCTGCTTTGGCATAACGGCCACTTCCTGTGGCGTCGAACACCTTTTTTCGGTGGCCGGTGCAATACAAATGGCGCGACAGTCCTCACGTCTCCCGATTACAGTGGAAAAACTCCTCCTCATGGCGGAAAGCGTGACGAGGCCAAAAGGGCAGGAAGCCGGAGAATTTCCACGCCGTAGTCATTAAAAGCTCACTACCCTACACGTATTTCTCAATGTCAGTGTTAGGGTATTTGTTTCTTCATGTATTTCCGTACGCTGAATAAATAACTGGCGTTAGACGCACAGTGTAGGCTACCGATTATGACAGATTTCCTAACTGACGTCGCCATTGGCCCTCTCGTCGCCAGTATGTCTACATACCAGTCCGCGAAGCAAACTTCGGCAAGCAGAAAACGACACACCACCACCACATGGCGACATTGCAGAGTTCTAGCATCGTGACAACAGACATTTGGTCACCCGGCAACAGGTTCACAACGACACAGTGATCGGCGAAGACGAGATATGAAAAATTAGAGACGTCGGAACATGATAGCAATAGTTGAGAAAACATCCACAGGCAAACGTTATGCAAATATCGCCTCTTATATTTGAATTTTATGGGGTGGGGCATGTTGAGGGTAGACAGCATTCAAGCAGGAGCATCAACTATAATCTAAAACTAATAATAATAATTGGGGGTTTACGTCGCGAGACAACTGAGATCATAATCTAAAACTAATCAGAATGGGACGCAGCACACGGTGTTGCGTGAACATGTGAATAGTGGGCTTCTGATTAGCGAACATGTGCATAGTGAATAGCGAACTTGCGAGTAAAACACATGGGAAGTTTTTTTTTTTTTTTGGGGGGGGGGTGAGAATTTATGTTAGCAGTAGCAGAACAAGCCGGGAGGCGAGTTCAATTTCTCCTCTCTCTCTCTCTCTCTCTTTTTCCTTACAAATAAACAAACACGAGGTTGCGAACGCGCCCAGAAAGTGCGCGCTTCCCTATGCTTTGCGCTTTTGCAGAACAACATTATCGCGGTGATGAGCGCGATCACGCAATAATCCCACTCAGGGAAAACAGCCTGATCGCGATCACATTGTAATTCGCATGAGTGTCTGCTGAGGCGCGGCATCGCGATCGCAATACAGGAATCACGAAATACAGATTAGTGCCGTGAGTGCGATCGCGATCACCGCAGGTTTTCCAGATGTTATTTCAACGTGCCGTGATCATCACAAGGGCACTTCAATGACGATTGCAATCACAGCCACACTCATCCCTTTGGTGATCGTTATGGCAGTTATTCTGGGTTCGCGATCATGCGTGATTTCACACCAGCAATGCGGTACAGTATGGCCTCTGGCGATGGAACTCCCCATTCATCATTTTAAAATAACGTTGTTGCTGTTTTGAACGCTTAACGTCTAGCTTAGGAAAGTTTTGCAGTGTTATCCCTGTGACCTACTGGTAAGATTGCATGAGAAATGTCAAGCACTTCCCAAACGTACACAGCATATCCTCGTCTGCCTTAAATAGGGCGTGTTTTTTTATTCAACTGCACACTCTAAAAAATAAAACTCCTTTTTAGGTGTAATTGGGGTGTATTTGGGGTATATCAATTGCTTTACTCCCTTATTACACCCTCAAGAAAAAGAATATACCCTGTTTTTGGTCTGAAATGGGTGTAATATGTGTATGTCCCGCTCTGCAGGGTGTAATTTCGAGAATTGGTGTGAAAAAGGTGTAGTGGCCATCAAATTTCTGATGCTTCGCTACGACAGGTCTAGCAACAGTGTGCTGTTTACTCTGTGTTCTCCAGCTATGGCGGTTGGAGTTAATTGTGGTAGTTTTCGTGTTCTTTGGGAAGGTCGTTTGGTGAACTACAGGTCATTTGACCATCTGAGTTTAGTATGTAGGAAGGAAGTTGCCTCAGGACAGAAGCCGCCGATATTTCGAACAGAGACTGTTCTTCTTCTGGGCACCGTCCTCATCATTGGCATGGTATTTAAAGGGTTAGGTGTGACGTGTTTAAAGGTTCATGCGAATTGTGGGTCAACAGCCCGGAGGGAAGAAAGGATCCCTGCGGGCTTCTACGGCCGGAGTGAATGGCTGCTTTGTTAGGGTGTGGAGGGGATTATGTGAACGTAGTGATCTAGGCTACAGACCGGTTACAGATAATGGAAGGTTCACGAACACGTGGACGAAACGGGACAACAGGCAAGAATTGGCAAGCATAGCGAAAGATAAGGAGGTTAGTGGTTACGTGGGGAAAATTCCAGAACAAGCAAAGTTTTTTTTTTTTAAATAATATTTGTAATACAAAGTTGTGCATGCCTCGGAAATTGCTAGGTCGGCGCTCGAGCTGGATCACGTGACCGTTGCCACCTGAGCCATAGAGATAATATAGCAGGATTTTAGAGAACGGAGTTCGCGCAGCAGCTATAGGCTCCTGATACCACCCGTGCGCCGCCAAACTTTTGGCATGGACAGTGTTATCCAACGAGTTTTTCCCCGCCCAAATACGACGGAGCTTTGCAGTTTGTGGGCCATACTGGGATGTCACGTGACATGAGAGCAGCCGCTTCCCGGAATCCGCAGCGATGTTGTAAGAATCACAAGTGTGGCTCGGTCTGGGCAAGTTTTAAGGCAAACAGGTACTTTTTAGCGTTCACGGAAACGTTGCTCTGCGATTACGAGACTGATATCGCATCGAGAAATGCTGTGGATCATATTTTTGCGGGATACGGGCGCCGCGAACGTTGCTATGTACGGCGGGCGCGAAGGAGGAATCGCCCATGTCGAGGTTCGAAAAATTCGATTATCTCACGTGGGTACTACAGGGCACTGAGAGCCTGAATACGGAGAATGGACGCAACATGCCGTGCAGCCCGTGCTTGTTTCCCGCCGTGGCCACAGATCATGTTACGATGCTACAGCTGGAATGTGGATCTGCATTGTAGACTGAGGCGTAATCTGAAGTTGGCGTGATGTACGAGGAAGCCACACTGTGCAAGACGGGAACTGGATAAAGGTAACCCCAAGATTTCTCTGTTATATTGCACATGTACCCACATGCACCGCAAATAAGCTATGTAATACATAGCACGATACAAAATTTAGGGAATACCAGAAGAGTATCAAAATACAAAGGAAGGGACTCAGAGCCTGTGTATCAATAGAACAGCATAAATACAAATTGGATGTACAGGGTGTTTGCTCTAACGTGTCCAGAAATTATATTTAAAGGGAGCGATAAAAGCAAGGCAAGCGGCACTTTTCTGCTACTTGACTAAGAAACAGGTACTGCTTCATTAGTAGCACTTGTTTCTTAGTCATGTAGTTGAAAAGTAGCGCTCGTTTCACTTTTATCGCGCTTTAAATAAAATTTCTGTACACGTTAGAGCAAACGCCCTGTATACATAAGTATATTAAGATAACCACTCGTACCAGCAGAAAACTGCCTCACAATGTAACTAGTGAGGCATTTAAAACATTGTATCAACATGGAAATACCAAAACATAGAATATTTAAAAGCACAGAATAAAATATAGAATACACATAGAATATTTACAAGAATGAGCGGAAATTGCCAAATGTCCCTCATAGTTGCACAGCATACCTACTGGTTACGAAACAAAATCTGTTTCGTGAGCATTTGCCTTACTTGAATACCACAATTTGCCACAGTAACCCTGCGTGCATGTTCCCTCAGCCTGATGTTTGTGTATCTCTGGGGTGTTACCTTTGCAAGAGAGATAATATGGCTGGGCTCATCAGCGTAGTGCTTACACCTCGGCAACTTTTCACCATGTTTAGCAATGAAATAGTTGAATGATTTCAGGACAATGTTGGTTACTGTGAGCTCTCTGCACTTGGACTGCTCAAGCCGGAATATGGCTTGAGCCCATTATTGAAGCCGGAATATGGTGATGCCACACCCACTAGCATGAGCACAAGCGCATCACCCGCCAGTGGTGCGTCATCAGTTTCGTGTGGAGTGTGGGTCTCCCCGAAATCTACAAACCCAATGAGGCGCCCTGTGGCTTTGTCGACTTCACATTTGTTTTCTTATGCTCATTCCGTAGAGCATAATGGAACACATCTTGTCCCTTCGCTCACTGTTCTGGTGTTTGGATTTCAGATGATCAAGCACCTCTTTGACCACTGACGAAGAGTGTCAACTGCTGGCATAGGAAACATTTTTGCCACATAGTTGTAAGCCCGGGGGGAATAGAAGTGCAGAGTCATGGCGAACTTTCACATTCTTTTTTTCATTCTTCGATTATTTCTTTGTGCAGTTCGCCAAAAGATTCAATCCTGCTCTGTGCTTCTTCTGCCTGTAGGTGTTTCTGTTTCAGTTCTGCAATCAGATCTTCCAGCTTCTTTATTTTTGTGTGTCTTCTTTTCAGTGTCACCTGCAGACGGCGGCGGACTGCACTCAAGTGAAAATTCCTCTGCTTTAGTTGCCGTACACTTGACCTGGGAGTTGTTTTGCTCTGGTAAGCATGCTCTTTCCGAATTCCTGTGCTCTTTGGCGTGCTGGGACTCTCAATATTCGTGTCACCTTGTGATACCTGCAGTATGCACTATTTGATTACAGAGCACACGTCTAACAGCTAAATGTTTCATAAAATGTACCTTTCGCCTTTTCGGTGTTCCCTGTTCCTGAGGTGTACAGGTCACTGTTTCGGAGCAGACATTTTCATCACTTTCAGTGTCAACTTCTGGGGATGCACTTGGCTGGCTTGATTTGTCTCCTCCCATGTGTGATGCTTGTGATGGGGATTCCTGCCCAGTTTCGTGAGTGTCAACCAAGACAGAGGTCTGTTAAAAGTGCAGTAAGGTGAAGCTTGTTTTCAGTAATGATACCCACAAAGTTTTTTCTCTTTTCTTACTTTCACGTTAGCACCACGAAGCAACTATGGCCATGAGCGGCGTGATGCCCATACTGAAGAAGAAACGTGATCATGTATTTACCAGTTTGTGCTTCCTTGGGAGTCTACAGTAGGGATGCTCCTCGTGAAGCTGCATTGGCATATGTACCTGCATAGCAATTTTTGTCTTAACTTTTGTAAGGCTAAATTTTTTACATAATGTTTGGCCGTGGTTGAATATTTTCTCTAAAATCTTTCTAGCATGGAGTCACAAGTGAAAACTGCTCCTTACAGGGGTTGCAGCAGGTGTACGAGGATTGGCTGGCTGATCCAACACCGTACTGCATCCCGCTTCATTGTCCTGTGAAAACAAACACGGAGTCAGCATAATAACACACACGGAGAGACACAAAGAGTGTGGCTGACTGATGTTCATGATTACTGTAATCGACAAATATCAAGCTGATGAGGGTATGCTTTCAGTGCATAGACATGAAAAGCAGGGAGCACCTATATTAATTACCAAGTAAAGCTTTGTCGTTCTACAGTGCAATATGACATTCCATTGCTTTGATTTTGTAATGATGTAGGATACAGTCATGAGCATGCACACAATGCACCGAAGGATGTTTCATTTCATTTGTATTGACTGTATTGGCACTATGCAATAAAGTGGATTTGGCGCTATACTTGCCTGAGATGTGCTTGGCACTACTACATTTGGAACAGCATCCTTTTTTAACATGCTCAGGCGATATCCAGACATAAAGGTGCTGGCGTCGAAGTGCCGGGAACAAAGTTTCACATGTTGCGTAGGAACGAAACCCTGCATTCCTAGGGCTTCCAGCCATCTCGAAAGCATATCCGGGTTTTGCAGAGGAAAACTGTTGGATGATAACGCAAGGAACATATAATAACAACAGTACGGACTTTTTCCGGACGCTTGCCGCCAGTTTCGTTTCTCTTCACGCATGCGGGAAAAGGCGGTTTAGCTTGTATATATGCCATTGAAGGCCGTCACAAATTGGGTACGCTTACGAATGAAACGTCACGCCGCAGGATTTACTGTGTCTGATTTTGCACTTGGCGCAGCTAACCGACATTTTCGGCTGTCTGCGAGCATGGACGACGTACGGCGACAGTATATCAAGACGAGGGCGGGGAGGGGAAACCATTCGTTTCACATGCACACAAAAGTGACACGCGAATGACAACAAACAGGCAGATGATTATTGGCAAGCTCTTATTGCGTCTTTAGTCTTGTAATGTACATGACAAACACATCGCATACACCGTATGGAGCACGTCACACAATAAAAACGTCCGCCAAACTTAGCGGAGGGACACCCGAGAGGAAAGCAACAGACTCCGTGCCAAAAGTATGGCGGCAGCGCTGCGGTAACACTTCTCCGGGCTAGTCCGACCTACGACCATCTCTATAATACACGAACATCACACTCGCACCTAGCCCCAGTGCCACTGATGTAGTTTCGCCAAGCGGCCGCCGCGCGTTTGTGGCGCTGTATACGAGACCCTCGGCAGACGACGCATGCTACGCGGACACCGTTGCTGCCGTCATTCGCGTTTGGTTTTTGCTATTTTTCACGCGGTGGACAGTGTTTGTCTCCAATGCATGGTTTGTGCATGGTGCAGACTTGATGGTGTACTGCACCGTCCCGCTTTGCGAGCCGAAGAAAGCAGTGTCGAACACAAGTATTCCATTCCACGAGTTCCGCTCAAATGCTGTCTTACGGGAGAAGTGGCTCAAAATATATCGCGGCGTCTTGACACAAGTAACTTCATTGCGAATTGCGATTGTTTCATTTCATATAGGGTGCACTTTTTGGATGGCACTGTGTACCATAAATAGTTTTATCTAATATAGCTGAGTACCTTTTACGCATCTCTCTCTGAAAAAAACGAATAATGAACCGTGGCCTCCGACCAGGGGTGGACACAAATGCATTTTTTGAGTATCTAAAAATAAATACAAAATACTTTGTTGAAAGGGGTGTTTAGATACTCATCATAAATACTTTTAAATACTTTTCCATAGGAGTATTTAAATATAAAATATACAGTATTTAAATGCCGTAACTAGTACCATAAGTACTGTGATGAAGATGTCATCTGGAATTACAGAAATAACGATGAACTTAACTACAAGTCAGCAAGGAAAAATAGCATTTATTTGTTAGATTATCACGGTAATTTTAATATTAGAAGTTTTTAACTGCATCACTTAGGATTCTTGTGTTCGGCCGTACAATCAGATTCGCATAGGAGAACAGCATCTTCACTGGTGCCGATGAGCAAAGGCTTGCATTAAATTTGATGAAGATGCTTCGTACAACAAAGTAATCAGCCGCGACCATTGTCTGCAACAACAGCGAAAAACTCTCCATCTAAAATCGTTTTTCGCCTGCATGCTAGCTCGAACTCTGCGTGTTCTCGGCATTTCAAGGTCGAAGACTTCAGCATCGGCGCAAAGCGCGAAATTCTCAGACGTGGCACGGTAGCTCGAACTCTGCGTGTTCTCGGCATTTCAAGGTCGAAGACTTCAGCATCGGCGCAAAGCGCGAAATTCTCAGACGTGGCTACGGTACCTACATTTAGTGATCACGTAGTTTACACAGCCTTGCGTCTCCCAGGAGTGCAAAACGAACACAAAAAAAGCACCAAAAGGTAGCGTCGCAGAAAAGCCACCATCAAGAAAAATTCTCAGAGTGGCTTCTATCCGAACAGCATAATAAATGTTAGCAGAGCATTGTAATGGCAAACCGCAAAAGAAGAAAAAAAAAGTGTAAAAGGAAAATAAAAAGGGACCCTTAAGTAGGAAAACAGAACAAGCAACTGCTGGTGTAAAACTGAAGTGCTTGCTTATACAACAAATTCTGTTGGACGTCGTAACAGGTGTCAGTCATCTCTTTGCCAGGAACAGTTTCTTCTTACGGTCGCATTCACCCATTCTCTGTAACTGCCCTGTATGTTAACACGGAACGCCTCTCACGTGAAACGTAAAGTCTGAACGCACTTGCGTCTGACAATCGTAAACGCATGATAACTGGCCCAACACACAAGGTGCTGCTCCCAAGTTTATGTGTACGATGTACGGCACATAGTGCGCGAGTTTCACAGTTTTACATGCCACCTACGCTTCAGAGCACAGCGTATTTCTGAGTATTTAGTTTCAGAACTCTTAGCTCTACATGAACAGAGAACCTGCGACAATACACAAACATGTACGCACGAAGAATTAACCACAAGGACCACTTATATTGCACACAGCTGAGCTACAACAAACGCTCTTCTGGGTCCAGCAAGTGCCGCCCCTGGCGGGCGCTCCGCGCGTAAATACGGCACTTCCGCTCCTCGAGGCGCGGACGGAAGTCCCATAGGCGAACGGGCGAGTGTTATAGAGATGGTCGTGCTTTCGGTACATTGTGCTGCTTGGGTTGACGCGCGGCGAGGTCTCGGAGCACGATTTCCGTCTCATAATTGCGCTGATTATTACCCGGAAACTTCAGTGCTATATTTTTAAACACTCCTTGGTTTTCACAGGGTACTTCACATTACACCAGACCTTTCGTTCGGCGTAGACAGTAGTTCAGCTGAGAATCCCCAGTGACCCGGAGCTTCTCCTTATCTTCCTCAGAAGGCCTCCCTTCGTTCGCCGTGCAAAGACAGACGGGTACAGGTTTTGGGTCATCCAACGTGCAACTAGCAAGGATTGTCGAAAGATGGAAAATCCAGGGAACCGGTATCGAAAAATTGGCCCTATCTCAAAATAACGTGATCGAAGCCCCCGTTGAAAAGTAAACTACTGTAAATAAATGTTATCTGGCTATTTCTGCGCGGAAAATGCCAAAGCCCAGACCCAAAGTCTAAGGACTAACCTGAACATGAAAATGCAAACACCGAACTTTTACTAACATAATAATGAACTAACTAACGTGCTGTTCCGTCGCGTCCGTTTCATTTATCTCTTATTTCTTAATTTTATTTATGTATTTCCGGAATAGCAAGCCGGCGTGCCGTATGGCTGACCTTTAGCCCGTTTTTTTTTTTCGTCTAATAAATATATCCCCCGTCGCTGTCGTTGGTTTTCCTTGCTTCGCGAACGTTAATTTGGGTTCCGGAAAAGACTGTTGCTCATTGCGTGGGCGGAAATAATTGTGCAGCGGCCGCTTGATCGATTTTTCTTATTGGTTCACGTGGAGCGTTCATGAGAATAATAATAATATTAAAGATAAAAATAAAAGTAAATCGATCAATAAAAGAAAGAAAGAGAAACAACAAATAAAGCTGCAGTTCTAAGTGCCGTTATCCTCAGAAACATTTATCTGTGTGTAATCCGCTTGCTGGCTGTTTCAACATTACGAACATTAAAGGGCAGTCCTGTTGAACGTTACTGGAATGTTTGTGAAGTCGGCCTTCCACTAACCGTAAATACGAGAGATTCTAGTTAGCCTTATCAGACAGTTGACTGAGTAAATTGACGTTTCATGTGAAGCTAATAAACTCATCTCAGTTCTCTATAAACGCACCAAAAAAAGAAGAGGTTAATTGGTCTCGGTGGTCTCCAACACGG